>NC_133876.1:962285-1116455 GCF_044706935.1 Curcuma longa | reverse complement strand
CATGTTTCTGCAGAGTTTCATGATCTTTTATAAGGATGCTAGGTTGCAGAATCTCTGTGATACGGTAAGATATTGTGAGGCCTTACACAACTCTATTCTATGCTTATACATAAGGTTGAACTTGCAGCTGACTTTAAACAATTCAGCAGGGAGGAATCTCAATGCATGTTGTATTGTTCTTCAGACAGAAAAGAAGGAAATGGACTAACCAGTGTCTGACTTGTGTTGTGAAAAAGGCTTACTTCAAGGATTCATTTCTTGTTCTAGTCTGGAAGAAATTGCCTACTGGGGCTTTCTCATTTTGAGGAACCTCTACAAGATTGTAATGGTAAGTTACTAGTTATTGCCATTACTAATATTCTCAAAATGCAACCTGTACGAGGAAGATCAGTTTTTCCTTGTCTTTTTTTCCCTTTGCCTAGGGTTTATATATTGGATGCTTCATCAGCATTTTTTCCCCAATATTTGTTTTACCTGCTGCCCTAAAAAATTTCTGCAACACTGAGCACGCATCTGTGTTTCACCATATTTTTTTCTCTTTAGCGTCTTGAGTTTAGTTTAGCAAGTTTCTTATTGATGACAGGCTAATTAGATAAACTTGATCTCTTGTTGTTCTAAATCCCCAAACATACAAGAAACATAATGGTCCAGAAAATGACTTCTTTTCTAAAGTATTGTCTCCATGCTAGTCATTGGAATCTCATATATATTTAATCTGGATGGACTCCTCTTATGATATTAATCTTTCAATCACTCAGAATTGCAATTGTTCATCTATTAGACTCTTCATTCGAACCAAAGTATAAGTCTGAAGAACACAAGCATATTATTATAAGTGATTTATTATGCAACCTAGTATATTTGTTTAGCTTACTATCTGAATCCTGTAATCTCAAAGAACGAGTGAAATTAGTGGTTGGAATGCACGAGTACTGCATTTGCTTAGGCTATTTCGAATTCTCATTTAGAGCAACTGCAATGGACGTGGCGTTATAACGCCCACGTCACTTTGGTGGTCGACCACTGGTCGACCACATGGTAATGGTCGACCACTGGTCGACCACATGGTCGACCTCCTGATCGACCACCACCACATGTGGTCGATCAACTGATCAACCCCCGTGTAAAAATTCAACCGTAGTGATTACGTGGGACCCACTCACTGTCCGATTAACACGTTCAATGTTCTGAACGTGTTAAATATTCTCTCCTCTCTCATTTTTCTACGTCCTTTCTTCTTTCTTCCACATCACCCTATTAACGCGCGATTAACGCGCGTTGCGGATGCTCTTAAAGATTACTTTGAAGATGGGGGTTTGTTGATGTTGGTGATCCGGAATAGAAAACAACTGTGGACGCACAATAAGGATATAAATAAAATCAACACACCAAGATTTACACGAGCTACAATGATCTCACTGAAAAAAATATCAAGACGCCATAAAATCCACAATCCCTTCATCTGGGAGAAACTTACAGGGGAAAAAAGAGATGAAATTCACTGTGAGAAAATATATTACAGTTGCAGGGATTCCCTAACTTGTAAAGTATTCAATTCTTTAAAAAAAATCCGTCATTTCAGTAACTCTACACGATCTCATAATAATCTATGAAAAAGTAGATTAAAAAATTATAATTGATCATGACACAGAAGTATTATTTTGATTTTACAAAGTAAAAAAAAAAGAAGTATTATTTTGATTTTACAAAGTAAAAAAAAAAGAAGTATTATTTTGATTTTACAAAGTAAAAAAAAAAAAAATGAAAGAAAGAGAAAAAGAACACTCAATATCTTCATCTAATGTAAAACACTAAAAGAAATCAAAAGAGCTTCGTTTTTTATTAAAACCGTTAAAAGAGTTTTTTTAACGTATCATTAAAATAGTATCCCTTTCCATTTTAGTTTGTTTTTTGTAAATATCCTTGTTTGTCACTGTCACAATAGGTATTATATATGATCAATAGTAATCAATAGTTATGAATTATAATTATTACAACATATAAACACTTCATCTTTTATAAACACTGTCAACACTATATTATAATAATAAACTAAGGGAGTGTAACTTTTACAAATATATAATTATAATAGTTATGCTATCATGTAAAACACTAAGAGTTCTCGATGAAAGAAAAAAATAATAAAAATTAAAAGAGCATTTTTTTTTAAATCGTCAAAAGAGTTTTTTTTGTATGCATCATTAAAAAAGTATGCCTTTCCATTTTATTTTATTTTTTTAAAATATCCTTGTTTGACACTTGCAGCAAGTGTCATAAATGATATAATTGGATACTTCAATTCGAATCACTAGTAATACTATATTATAATAATTATAATTTATAATTTTTATAATTTTCATTTTTTATCAATATTAATCAATACTATGTTATAATAAGAACTGGACTAGTATAAAATTTAATAATTATGGGATTGTAACTTTTACCAATATATAATTATAATAATAATTATGATCTCATATCTATTATAATAATTTTAAAAATAAGAATATTTTTATAAATTATCAAAATAAACTGAAGCTAAAAAAGAATGTTTTTTTGATGATTACAATGAAAAAGGATGCTCACATCCTTTTATTTTTACACAAGAAAAAATATCAATCAAAAGAAAAGATCCTTTTTTCACTTCTTTCCCTTTCCTTATTCTTTTTCCTGTTATATATTTCGTCTGCCCTATTTTTCTACTTCTCTTCTCCATCTTTATTTTTCTTCTCTCTGTTTAGTGCTCTCTCCTGTTGATTCCAGCAGCAGCCAAGATGTTGTTCCTTCTCTCCACCACAACGACGACAGCATACAATTCAGCAGAATTGGACTGTCAAAATTGTTTTTGTCTTATCATAGATTAACAACTATGTCTGTCACTTCTAACTGAAACTGGATTTAAACAAGGGACTAGCTAGCCTGCCAGATTATTGAGAACAAACTCTAACTTCAACCTGAAAACGTGGGCAAAGAAAAATAGGTTAAGTGGAGCTTTGATTGAGCTTAGGATTGGCCAAATGGGATTCCCAATTCGGTCAACGTCAAATGGAAGGGATGAAGTGGATGTCAATTTGCAGAGTTATTTAAAGGTTTAGTCGAATTGGTTGAGTTCATCACCAGGATAATGAAAGATTGGACTACGAAACTTTTAACTGACTGGCTAATTTACATCAACTAACCTAAATAAGTTTTGATTGTTTGGTTCACTATATCGATTGTCTAGCTAGGACCGACTGACTAGCCCACACTTATTGACTTGCCCTAATCAGACCAACATTATGGGGGCAATGCTAACGAAGTGATTTGCTACCGGCCAACACAAAGGATTCCAGTCTCCCATCTTAGGACTAGTAGAGTTCAATTCAAAAGGATCATTTGTCTCTTAAAAGGCTCAACAAAATCATCACACATCTCTAAGATAATATCAATGTCTTCTATACTAATAATTATCATAAACTATAAAAAATGCACACTCCCTACAATTTGTATCAATTTAAGTGGCTGTGACAACAAGTGTGTTAACATGTTTTCATTCTCCTTTAGAATGTAAATGGCTTCTGTATGTGTTACACAAAACAGCATTGGAGTTATGCTCATGCAATTTATGATTCGACATTTGTGTGGAGTGTAAAAAAATATGTTAAGCTTAAATGAAGGAGTATTTTGGCAAATTGATGTTGCGAAAAGTACTGAATTCAGAAGAGTTGATGCTTACAGCAATATTGTTCAGTAAACGTAGCGCATAGCAGGCACACAGAGTAGATAACGCATAGGATTTGGCTTCTCTGATTCCACTGATAACTGATTTTATGGAGACGCAAGTCGACGTTGTTTGAAACTCGTAGTTGTGATTGCAGGCTTGTTACCAGCTTTCCGGTTGTGCACCTGCAGTTTTTACTGCAAACATCAAAAGAAAACCATGCTTTGAGAAAACTAATTACCATGCTTTGAATTAATTGTACATAAAACAAAGTGATGGCCTCTCTTTTTCTTCCTTTTCCTTGATGAAAATAAAAGGAGAAAAGGAAAGAATTAGAAAAATCCGTTTCCAATTTGAACCAAATCTAGATGAAAAAGACACTATTCACAAGGGCTCATATCCAGTCCAAGGAATTCCAAATTGTTTTTTCCCCAAAATTTATTTTTTGACTTTTTAAACATGTTTTAAAAGTAACTGAAGTGTTGAAATTTATGCTTTCCTTCCTTCAAGAAAAAAATTGGAAGGAAAACTATATTTTTTATTCTTCCCTGCAAGGAAATTCAAGCTAGAAATTTTTTTTTCTATTCTTTCCAATAATTTTCTCAATGCTCTCTTTTAATCTTAGCTACTTCCTTCCCTTGCATATCAAATTATTGCGCAAGGGCATCAACTCTGAACATGCAAAGTAGATTAACTACCAACCATAGTTTCGTTTCAGAATTTAGAGAGCGTTTCTATAAAAAATGTTCTATGCCATCATCATTGTCATTGGCATTATCAAGTCGTGTTGGTCCCAATTATTAGGAATTAGTTAAATTGAATCCTATTACTCCGCCAAATTCTAGGCAAGGCTAATAGCAGAAATATTCAATTCAATTAATCATTTTATTAAATTGAGTATATTGAGTAATATTTTCATTACTCTTCTTCCATCTCCTACATTTTCAACTTTAAAAATTCTAATTTTATAACTAAAAATCTATTGGATACCTTTGCACATGTTTTGACCATCTCAATCTTTTTTCTAATTTTATGATTTAGTGGAACCATACCTAATTGCTCACAGATAATACTCCTCGTTGACTTTATCGTTTCTAATAACTTTACGCCTCCATTTTCATATTTTCATCTCTAATACGTTTACTTTTTCCATGTATTGTTTTCTAACCATCTAATATTGAGATCAAGTCTGTATCAATCATACAGAATTTACCGTTTAGCCTAAGAGGCCATGACAATTGCACAATAAAGGTTGTAAGCTTTGAAAATGGAAGTACCTGCCTAAACCTTCAAGTTCAATCGTTGAGATCTTAGCAATACCAGATAAGATCATTAAAGTGGCTTAAATTTTGATCCTCTTCACACTGTATAGGTTGTTTACTAGTATAACAATTTCAGGATTCTGTCATGGGTTGCCTCATTGGAAATGGTGAAACGAGTAGGTAAAGTTCCTTTTTTTTTCATGAATGATCCATGGAATTCTTTGAACAGAAGGTCAACTTCTAGGTAGCTAGTTTATTGGATGATATGCAGTGTACACAAGCACACTACAAATGATTGCCCAACAAGAGATTCAAATCATGGGAGTACGGCAGAACTCTGATAATTCACTACTTATTCATAGTGTGAACAAAAGGAAAATTCCTAAACAGAATGAAATCTGCTAATGCTTTGAGAATTATTCCCTAACCATTATATAAATCTGACAATGAGCTAGGCTCTGACTATGATAAGATGAGCAAACTAATAAGCAACCATCATTTTTTTGGGTTGGATAATAATTTATATAAACAGATCAAGGAGTCTGTTTTAGTTGGGCACAACACAATCAGGCAATTGTTAATTTGTTAGTCACAGTATTGTATTTCTACTGGATCATTGTTGCGCCTACATCAACATTCAGTTTGATATGAGGAACTTAATCTGTCATTTTCCTATTTCCTTGATCAAGTTCAGTGATTGAAAAGGGGAGTCTTATATTGTCTTAGATGAGTTATGTGTATCAAAGTAAAATTTACATCCACAAAATCCTTGTCCACCAAGCAATTGATACTAATATGGCAACTCCCACGCAACTATGCAAGCTTAGTCTTTCTACCAACAAAATCCTTGTTGAACATTACATTTATGGAAAAACGAGGCCCAGATACAGATTAAGCTAATTTAAAATTTAAGGTAATAGTGAAATTGATGCCAGCAAAAATCATAGCAGAGGACTAAAAAGGCAGCCCGAATGGAAATGATATATCTAGTAAACTTCCTATTGGTCTTTCAACTTGTAACTATCTTTCCTGTGTGATATTTTGGCCGCATGAAAGCTACATCAGCCTAGAAGTGCAATCACACAGGAAAACCAATTTCAACGTAGGATAGGATCACAGTGATGTTAATTTGGTTCTTTTCTGACAACATCTACAAATGATTGGAAGAATCAGTAACACAATGGAAAAGAAACAGTCCAAGCTGGTACTTTGAAGATACAGAAGAGAATTGAACAAAGACACAATACATACTCCACAAATTATTCAAAATGATGCCCGAGGGGAACCATGAGGAACTTCAACACTGTCTCAGACTGCATTCAATACTCACATCTAAAACTAGAATAGCATATCTCATTTGCCAAGAGTAAGCACATGTAATTTAGTACATAACATCTGTTTCTTAACTCTGTAACCTAAATCCTCAGCTGCTTTTTCTATGAATGCGCTCACCATACCACTCCCAACAATCAAACTTCAAAACTTATTCTGATTGTGATCACTAAACTGAATTTTGTGTGTGTGTTGAACCTTCAATTACAGTTTTACCTATAATAAATGCAAATATGCATATGATAAAATGGCACTTAATAACTATGATCCTATTCAAATAAAAGGAATCATACCATATTCTGTCAACAGACCCAGAAAATTGGCTTAGTAAACGCAATAGTTCGCAATGTCAAAAGAACATCTAAAATCCAATAAATACTATTTCAAAAGCACAAAATTGTAGCTGTTTGTTGCAGAGGATGTAATCAATGGTTACCTCAACATTTAGGGCTGCTTCACTCGTCACCGTAAGCGAGGAATCTGTAACGCTCCTCGTAAGGGCCGTTGAAGAAGAGGTCAGCCTCAAACCACTTTGGGTACCGTACAAGATCTCCTGCGACGAAGCGCATGTAGCGCTCGCCGGATTTGGCGCCCTCGGGGACCACCCGGACCTCGCCGCTGACCACGTACACCTGCTGGTCCACGTGCCAGTCCCAGGGGAGCTGGCAAGGCCCGCCCGTCTTCCAGATCGACCATTTCCCGACGCCTAGCTCCGATTTACGCTCCGGCGATAACCCTCGCTCCACCCGGACGTTATACACCTCCTCCAGAGGCCGTTCGGCCCCCGCGTAGATCCTAGTCTTCCGACTCGAATAAGCTGATGGAGACAAGGGAGAGGGGTGGCAGAGGCGGCGGGACTTTGGAGGAAGGAGTGCAGCGGCGGGGAGGCAGATGGATGCCGCCATTTTCGTTCCTTCGGTCTTCCTTATCCCCTTCGGCCGATCGTCCTGGGGTTTAAAACGGTACCCGGGAGGGTAATTAGACCCGGACCCGATGGAGAATCTGTTTCCCGATCCCATTTTGATCGGGGAATCCTGAATCCGAGAAAGCGGGGATGGAAAATCCCCGAATCTCGGAAAACGGAGATGGGTCGGAGATGATATTCCAAAAATTTTCCATCCCCTAACCCGACTTTGATAATTTCATTCATTGAGATTCATTAATTTGATTATATCCTTATATCAAATGAAAAAATAAGTCATGATAATTACTTGTTTGAATACTATAGTTTCATTATTTCTAAAATAAATAATATTTTCTTTTTTTAATTAATAAAAAAATAATAAAATTTTAAAAATACTTTTTAAATATATCATGACGGGGATGGGAAATCCCCGAAGAAAACGGAGATGGGTCGGAGATGATATTCCAAAAATTCTCCGTCCCCATCCCCTAACCCGACTTTGATAATTTCATTCATTGAGATTCATTAATTTGATTATATCCTTATATCAAATGAAAAAATAAGTCATATTGATAATTACTTGTTTGAATACTATAGTTTCATTATTTCTAAAATAAATAATATTTTCTTTTTTTAATTAATAAAAAAATAATAAATTTTTAAAAATACTTTTTAAATATATCATGACGGGGATGGGGATGAGTATGGGTATGGGGATACCCATGGAAATACCTGCGTGGAAAACCACCTCCGAAATCTGTGGGGATCTCCGAAACCCGTTGGATACCCGAAACCCGACGGGGACGGGGATGATATTTAAATTATGATACCCGACAGAGATGGGGACGGGGATGATATATGGGTTTGAGTTTCGAGGACGGGGATGGAGAAGGCTTCCCCGCCAATCCCCGAACCCGTTGCCATCCCTAAACGGTACCCGTGACAAATCGGGCATAGAGAAAAGTGAAAATTTCAGTTTGACCCTGAAATTTCATAATATTAAAAAAAATTAAGGATGGGTTTGGTAACTGAAACTTTTCCATTTTCTAGTTTTTATTTTTTTATTTTCATAAATTTTGTATCGTGAAAATTGGTTATTATTTTCTATTGTACAATACCTTTTATTTTATAAAGAGGATTCATGCACTACTATCAACGTAACATATGAAATGCAATAAAAAAATAATTTCTACAGAAAATGTGTTATTAGAATAACGGCAAATTTAATTTCCATATATATAGACATTTAATTTCATCTTGTACAGCTATGTAGGAAATGATTCTCGCCCACACAATTCTACAAGATTGCCCTCTTAGCTGCTGCAACCGAAGCTGCTGCCCTCTCAGCAACGATTTGCTCATACAAATCTCTGATCTTCAATCCGACAATGGTTTGGAAGAGACCAGTGCCATTGTTGCTGCCTGGGAAGTCTGAGTGCTTCAACATCTGCTGCGTTACCTCGCCGTAGAACTTAGTCGACAAGTTGCTAAGATGGCTCTCCACATAGATCAGCTCGTCTAACCTATCAAACTGCCCATCCATCTCCAACGTTGAGACCTAGCAAGAGATAGATGTATCACATCCAAGCAAAAAGCTTTAGCTGTTGGATTGAGAATCCAAAAGGTTCAGACAGTTTGATTACTATGTCTATACCTCGTTGGAGAAGTAAGTCTCAGGGCTATAGAAGAACTTGATGCCAGGGTAGGAGCAAGTGAGTTTCCTGCCGCAAGGGATCCAAGAAATAGTGGAGCCTTCATCAAAGAGGTAGACGGGAGCAAAGTGCTTCACCCCTTCTTTCATGATCAACCTCACGCGCAACACCTTCCCCTCGTTGTCATCAGGGATTAATTCCGTCGGTAGGACTTCAATCACAGCGTCTGCATATTGCTTCTGTGGATCTGCCAAGCACACAAATCCATTCATTGAAGTAAGGAGAAAATTAAAGCAAGTTTTGTTGAATCTACTGTTCCAATTGGCTTAATCAAAGTACCGATGTAAGCATCGAAATCAGGTTTTCGAGCTTCGATGCTGGCTTTGATGCTTTCAAGACTGTGTCCGCGTTCCGCCATATCTCTCTGTGATTGAAAAGATAAAACGAGGTTAAAGAACTTGTTTTCCTTCTCTTTTTTTTCTGCAGTTGGATTGGATCATCATGAATGACCTGAATTTTCCATGCAAACTTGACCTCGTTGCTAATATCCAAGTAGATGCTGAAGTCCAAGAGATCCCTCACACGGGAATCGTACCTGGTAATGGCGGAGTTACAATCAGATGCTTGCGTGCTTAATTGAGATCAACACAACATAATCCCTAACGTTATAAAACTAACAACTATAAGAAAACTACAAGCTTGAAACTTTGCTAGAAAATAATCTACCAATTTTGTGACAAAGGTCGATAAATGTATAGTCTCGACATGTAAATGAATCCATGAACCAAAGAGAAGTTTCTGAAGTAGGCCTCTAACACTAGAATTGAACAAAGATGGATATCTATGAGATAGGAAATTGAAACTTTCATGTCTGCAAAGAATAATGAATAGGAGGATTAACAATTACATGTTACTACAAAAACTAGAAAAAAAAGGAAGAAAAAAGTATATTGGGAGCTCACATGGGGTGCAATCCTTCAATGACCAGTATCTTGGGTGGCTTGATGAGCTCCGGGGGATCCAGTAGACCAGTGACATGGTTATAGATGGGCTTCTCCACTGCCACTCCATCCTTGATAGCCTTCACCTGCTCATACATGAGGTCGAAGTTGTTGGCCCTTGGGTCCAATGCAGTCACCCCCTTCTCCTTCCTTCCTGTCCTGTCCAAGGAGTGGTAGTCATCAAGGCATATCACAGTGGTGGTGTCGCTGATCAAGGTATTGGAGTCTGGATTGCCTCCTTTGGGCGGTTCTGCTGCTCCCCAAACACACTGGTCAGCCTCCTCATGAAGGTGCTCTTGCCACACCCTGAGTCCGCTGCCAGCCCTATCACCACTGTCTTCTCGGCGGAGCACACAAAAGCTCTCCTCCTTCCACTGCGGAAGAAGATAAACTGCTTATGCCTTCGGCTGACTCCAAAGTTGTCGGTCCTGGCAGCTGGCCTTGAGATGGAGCAGGAGTGGAAGGAAGGAACAGTGTGGACTGTGCAGCTTGCCATCACCTCTTTCTTTGCTCTGCTCTTCTTTTCACCAAAATTTCGTAGGAAAGAAGCTGGGTGTCGAAGCCTAGGGAGAGAGAACGAGGATAAAGGTGAAGAATGTGTGTGGTTTGCCTTCCCCTCAATCTGATAATTTCAAGAGGCTGCTCTTCATCAAATCAAAGTTATTTTATTTCTTTCAATTGTTTATATTTAACAGTGATTCAAAAATATTGAATGGCGTGAGATTTTTCTTGTAATTGAGGTGGGATTCCAGTGTGTATGATGTTTGGTATCTTCAGTTCACGGTAGAACAAATATAATGACAAATTAGTTTATGAGGCTTTTGAAGCTCTCGAAGCAGATCAGGATGCTAGATAGGGTCTGCCACGTGGCAGAACATGCCTGGAGAGATGGAGATGAGAGGTATAATGAGAAGATAGATAGTGTTCATAGATAAACGGTGATGGTTAGCTCATGAGCTTCCTGGGAAAACAGAACACGTTGAGACAACAAATATGCATTTCATTTGGCACTTGATATGTTCTAGGTGTTTTTTTTTCCAGTGATGGAGGTGTCCACACTTCCCTTGATTAATCATAGAGTAGATAGTCTTGTCCTGATGACCTATTAAATAAATCCGAAATACAATTAATATATATTTAAAAATCAATTTTTCTAATATTCATTTTATTTGAAATTCATTTTATTTTTCTTTTTAGTGCTTTATTATTATTTTTTTCTGTAAAAAAGTCATTTTATTTTTCTTTCATCTGTGAGAAAGTAAATCGAGAAACTGCAGTTGATTACGACGGAGGAGGGTATTATTCGGCTTTCGAGATTCAAACCTTTGACCTCTTCTGCAAGTCTACTCCATCGTAACCAACTCAATTATGCCCCGAAAGAGTTTTATCACTACTTTGATAATATAGAAACTAGCTCGGAAATGGGAGTTAATATAAACTTCACTCATACCAAATTTAACCCAAGTAACTACTCGAAGAGGAAGAGAGTCAAAGTATTATTACAAAATGAGGATAGATTGATAACCAATATTTTTTTTATGTATTATTGTTACTCTCCTACTTAACATTTTAATTTTTAAATTTATATTTATATCATATTTTATGAATAAGGATTTAATATTGTTAACATTAATTCAAATTCTTTCTAATTCATTGCATTATATTTAAAATATAAATGTACTTTATTTTGTAGACATCAAAGGAGGACTCAAATGCACAAAATAGAAGCTAACAAGTGGTCATGTCCCACTCTTCTATAAAAGATGGAATCCGTCACCTTTTTAGCGACCTCACACGGTCGATCTCACGATCATTTGTGAGGAAGTAAATCGAAAAACTACAATTAGTCACGATGCAGGAGGGTATTGCCTGACCTCGCTAGGATTCGAATTTTTGTCCTTTTCGATAACTTTGTTGCATCATAACCAACTCAACTATGTCTCAAAGGCACACGTCTCACTCTATTCTTCCTAAAACGTGACTGAAACTTCTCCTCAGTGGCCTTGCCCCTGGCATGGTGTGGCACGGTGTGACACTAGTTCACTTAAGCAACCAGTTCATCTCTTGGAGGCCGTATTCCATTTCCATATTTGAAGCTTCTGTCTCATTCTCTTCGCCGATCGCCACCCACAGAGGAGGAGAGGCGAAAGGGGATTCCCTCTATCATCTCCTTCATTCCGTTCCACTGCCCGATCCATCTCCATCTCCGGCGATCATCTCCATCGACCGAAGAGAAGAGAGGAAAGGGGATTCCCTCCGTCATCTCCACCATCGTCCAACTTTATGAAGAGGAAAGCGCATTCCCTCCCTCATCGGACGCCAACCTCCATCCATCGAGGCGAAGAGACGAAAGGGGAAGCTCATCGTCATCTGTATCCTCAGGCCATCATCTCCATTCTCCAACGTCAGCAAGCTGTCTTCACCGGAGCTTTGGGATTCCTAGTTCCGTGTTCATCTCCATACGCGAGCTCTTGGGGTTCCTGGGCTTGTTCCACATCATCCATTTGTAGAGTAGAGGAAGGTATGAAAATTCCCTACTTCTTCTCATCTGCAAGCATTGATCCACACCATCCACCCCGATTGGAGGGAGAGCTCCTTTATCTTTGGTACTTAGTTTAGTTTTTTGTTTGCAACGTGTTTGTCTTAATTCCCCTTACATTATCTTTGTTAGTTTT
This sequence comes from Curcuma longa, assembly GCF_044706935.1. NCBI lineage: Eukaryota > Viridiplantae > Streptophyta > Magnoliopsida > Zingiberales > Zingiberaceae > Curcuma > Curcuma longa. The sequence continues at coordinate 1,103,929 of NC_133876.1, read as the reverse complement.
GTTAATGCATTTTGTTTGTTAGTTTCTATAATGCTTGTTTCGTTGAATGCTTTAAGTTTCTGTTATTCATTTGGATGCAAGTAGTTTAGCTTAGATTAGGATATTTTACTTTATGTGTTCTATTAATTCCTTTGCAAGCCTAATTTAGATTAGGTTAGAATACTTTTCATTTGTTAGTGTTAGCATCTAACACCCAAATTCCATTTACAAGACTAAAAACTAGGAGTAGGCATGGGTCGAATTTTGTCGAGTTCGGATAATTATAATCGGATACCCGACATATCGGATAGAAAAAAAATACCCGATCACTATCCAATGTAGTTGGGTGCCCACAAGTCAAGTACTCGAGTAATATTTGGTACTCGATGTCGAATATCCAATAATTTTTTTTTAAATAAAATACTAATGAAATAAATGAGAAGAATTTTATACCTCTAATAAAAGTTAAATAAAAAATAATAATTTTGAATGACAAAATAAGTAGAAAGAGGTAAAATAAAATTTATATTTAATTATTTTTATTAAATTTTTTTTTTTTTGCATTTTTATCGACCCCATAACCATCTGTTCACTCATAGTAATATCATCCTAATAAGTACAAAATGTATAACCTAATAAAAAACTATTCAATTAAATTATTATTATATTGATCTCAAAGTTTTCCATCTCAATATTAAAATAGTCATAATTATTTGCTAGAAACATAAGCTTCTAACATTTACAATTTAATTATCAAAATATATCATTTATAAATACATATTACCAATAATAAATACACAAAATAATTTCAACTTCAAGAAATTATATTTTATTAGTACGTTGGTGAATAAATTAAGTTTAATTCATATATAATAATAGGCGGATACTCGATTGAGTTTTGGGTAGGAAAAATCCTACCCGAGCTCGATCCGACAGTAACAAATTTGGGTTCAGATAATATCCGAATCTAACATTTTAAAATAATTACCTGATCCGATCGGGTATTACCCGACCCGTTCAGGTCGGGTCGGATTTTGGATACCCGAATCTAAATTTCTACACCTACCAAAAATCAAACCTCAACATAAAATCATTTAATCCTGAGATTATCATTCACCAGCTACATTCGTTAAGAGAGATAATCTGAGTCATCCCTGTACTATACTAGAATTAGGGGATTCGATAATTTGAATTGAATATAACCGTAGTACAATATACGATTGTGTTATCATAAACCAGGCAATATTATCGCTAAAATGTGTAGTATCATATGACAAAATCCGTACCTCCATAAGAACTTAGCTATAGGGACATTATATTATTACAGCACAGAGAGTATCATTGAAGCAGATAGATAGATAGATATTAAACTGATGAATTTAGAACACTTAGATAAAAGGGCAAACTAGCTAATGATGAAAAATTGTTGGGGTTGGAAGCAAAAGGGCCTACAAACTTAACAGACTAAATGCATAAAAACTAAGCTGAAATGAAACCAAAAGATGAAGTTGGCCTAAGTGAAAGATAAGACAAACCAGAGTGTGGTCGGAGCCTTTTCTGCTCCTTTCACCTGATGAGGTCTTCTTTATGCATAGTGATATGCTTTGAGGAATAGCAATTAGTCCTCTCCTGCAAACAAATCCAAGACTGCACCTTCCTGATTATCTGGAGATATAATATCAAGCATGAGAGCTTTGACCTTGTTCAGCAGGCACTGTGTTTTCTGCCTCCTTACATTGAGTCTGGTGTGCAATAATTTACAAGTTTGGCACCAAAGGATAAGAGATGGGCTTTCCTCTGATTCATTATGAATGCTGATCGTGTTTCGTTTCAACCGGACACATTCCATAAACAAGCTTGACTGCACATGAAAGATACCCTAACTGTTTGCCAAGCAGAACTATCCAGATTTAGTGAATATGCAGTGCTTGAACAAATGTGCCACTGATTCTTCATTGACTTTGCAGAAAGCATAACAGCCGTCTGAGCTAATACCTCTCCTGATAAGCTGCCCTTTGGCTGATCCCTCTCATTCAGTAATAACCATGTCAAGATTTTTTTTTTGTGTTTTTTTTTGAGAAAAAGTAATTCGAAAAGTTGCATAAAGCAGAGCTTTCCACACCGAGTGCAGTGTAGGCTCTATATGCTGATTTCCCAGTAAATTTACCATTAAAATTTGAAGCCCCAAAATAGCTATCAGCTGGTAGACTTTGAGCACAGTTACTATTAGTCTATTCTTGTTTTGATGGCTTGTACTTCCATAATAAACTGCTGTTTCTGAGAGTATGAAAAAATGCAGTACCAAATCTTGACACAGTTACCATGTGCAAGTTGAGCTTATCCAACCTAATTTGTTTGTTTGTACTGATCTTAAAGAGATCTGGATACTCATTACACAATAGAGGTACTGAAGATAATTTATCAAGCCATAGATGAGCATTGTGCTTGTTCTCTGAAGTGGCTATGAAGCTAACAGACAAATGCTCTGAGAAAAGCAATGTCTCTCCAGAGGTAAGACCATTTTCTATTGAATTGAATCACTAAATAGTGGTGGTGATATCAGGCTAGCTACCTGGTTGTTATTTTTCAAGAGGTGAAACCCAAACCTCCATTCTCAGGCGGCATAACACATTTGTGCCATGCCATCAAGTGATGCCCTGAGGATGAGCCTTTTCCTTTGCAACTCTCTATAGGAGTCTTACTCTAATCCAATATAGGATGGGATTCAAGCCTCTTTAAATGATCTAACACATGATCTTATTGAAGATTTACAATAAATATGCGAAACCAAAATACAACGGAAGCATTATAATAAAAATCCGTAAATCTGCATTTGAATCCAAAAACATTTTCATCTTCATTGTTGCTGGAAGAACTTGAAAATCAAAAAATGAATCAACCGCAGGGCTTGATCTTCTGTAGGTGTGAAGGCGACGACTTTGAAATCTTAGTCCGATCGAGAAAGTAAGATAGCCATCAAAATCTCTCTCAATCCATCAATGCTAATAGTAACAAGCTAATGGATTCTGTTAGTACCGATGGAATCAAAATATCTTCACAATGGTATGATATTGTCCACTTTGGGCTTAAGCCCTCATGGCTTTGTTCTTGAGCTCTCCCCAAAAGGCCTCATACCAATGGAGATACTTTCCATCCTTTTAACCCCATGATCTTTTTCCATGTACTTTAGATGTGACACTATGTTTGCACCCTTGCAACCCAACAATCCCCCCCTTAAACAAAGGACCACAGGCCCCCCAACGTCGTTTTTGATGTCTGAATCCTCGATCCACCAGAACTTTTTGCCCCTCGGTCTACCCGACCTACTAGGACTTCCCACCTAGCCGTAGCTAGGACTTTTTGCCCCTCGGTCCACCCGACTTACTATGACTTCCCACCTAGTCGCAACTAGGACTTTTTGCCCCTCGGTCCACCCGACCTACTAGGACTTCTCACCTGGTGTCTGGTCTTCTTGATTCAACACGGGAGCACCCACTTCCTTTGTTTAAGGTTCAAATCACATGGTTAGATCTGGATCATGGCTCATTCGGCGGTTAGTCCGGTGAAGAGCGGTCTCGCTCTGATACCACTTGTTAGTACCGATGGAATCAAAATATCTCCACAATGGTATGATATTGTCCACTTTGGGCCTAAGCCCTCATGACTTTGTTCTTGGGCTCTCTCCAAAAGGTCTCATACCAATGAAGATACTTTCCATCATTTTAACCCCATGATCTTTTTCCATGTACTTTAGATGTGGGACTATGTTTGTACCCTTGCAACCCAACAGATTCTACATATATAAGTCCGTATCCATATAATACAAACCCACGATTAAAAATACAATCTTTGATGGGTTTGTATGCTATTTAGCAGATCTGTGTGATGTTAATTAACATGTCATTCGACCTAATGGAGACTAAATCCAACAATATACACATGCATCGTGTATGAAAGTTGCTGGCTTAATACACTGTTAATTACGATAAGTCTGCCCATCTTTTAAAAGAACAAATTTTCCATGGTTGCAACTGGTTTGCAACATGGATGGTTTGTGTTCTCTAAAAGGTTTTGTCTGGCCTTTTGAGTTCCAATTGTAAGCCCGGATAGGTAATAGGAAGCATTGTTTCTTGCGTCTCTGAATCGTCACCAGATTAGGTCCCTTACCAAATATGAAAGCCAAATTTTAGAGTAATTGATTTGCATCCCTCTGAATAAACTGAATCATGTCAATAAAATTTTAAGGTTGGTCTCTCCTTTTAATAAAATTAGCATATCATCTGCATAATGAAGAGAAATGAGACTTTTAGATGGCTCTGGATGCTCTGAAATGCTACTAAGAATTTCATTTTTGTAACTTCTCTTAAGGATTCCGTAAAGTAAATCAGAGAAGATATTGAATAGCAGAGGTGATAATGAATTGCCTTGTCTAAGCCCATTTATATTTGAATCCAAGGATCTGACTGACCGCTAACTGGTTGCACTATGAGAAGTTAGGATAATTTCTTGTATCCATTTGATCCATCTTGGAGGTTATCCATTTTTTTTAAATGATGATCAATGACTCCCAATTTACAGTATCAAATGCTTTTTTCATATCTTATTTTAATGACAGCAGTTTCTGTTATGTTTCAGTGTGCCCAATTCAGTAATTTAGTGGCTGTGATAAAACAATCCTTAGCCCTTTTATTTTTCCTTAATGGATGTACTACAAATCGCCGATCACCGAGCTAGTGCTCCTAAGCCTTTTTGCAAGCAGTTTGGATATTAATTTGATGTCGATGGCTTCAAGTGCCATTCGTGTGAAGTCTCCCAGTGAACAAGCATCTTGTGTCTTGGGTATCAATGAGATATGTGTATAATTGGGTATTGAGTTTCCAAGCAAAAATGAATTACTGGTTTTGCAAGGCCCTTGTGTTCAGTTATTAATTCTCCATGCTGAAGCTTGATTTCAGCTTTAAAAGTCACTCATAATAACTATCTGTAGTGACCTGAGAATGATTTACCAACTCTGGCTGCCCCTCAACTATGACACCATTGATGTTTGAAGACTGATGTTCAGTTTCATAGTTTTCTAACAGTTGCAACTTTGTGAAAGAATTTTTTGTTGGTACAATTGACCTTTGATTTAGTTAAAGTTAACCAAACTCAAGTTGAATTTTGATATTTAATCAATATGTTAATGGATCGAGTGAGACGTCAAATAGATTAAGATTGATCGGATACTTGACAGTAGATCAATATATGAATTAGTTGAGCGAAAAGTCAAGTAGGTCAGAGTTGATTAGATACTTGGCAGTTGGAAGTCCAATTAAGAGCTGATAAGATAAAAGTCTAAATAGATCTGGTTGATTGGACACTTAGTGATCGAAAGTCCAAGTAAGTCACTGTTAGTTGGATACTTGGCATGAAAGGAAAGTTTAAGCAAGTCAAGGTAGACCGGATGTTAGACAATAAGAAGTTTGGACAGGACAAAATTGATCGGATGTCAGATAAAAGACGTCCTGATAGGTTGAAGTCAATCATATACCAAACAAGAAGAGAATATAGCTTGGTAAGGCTAAAACAAATCGATTGATAGGGTATATAAATTGACCGATGAACTTTAAACTCTGAAATTATGGTTCAAGGTGTTTTTCAAGATTTGCTACAATAACTTTAAAGTTTGCTATAGTGTCAGATTTAAGATTTCTACTATAGTATTTTTGCTACAGTACTAGCCAATTGATGAGATTAATTAATCGACTGTTGGCATTATAACAACGAACATAATATTTCAAAAATTAATTAGAAACTCGATTGATTGTCTATTATTCGATTGATGAGGTTTAGCAACCAATTGATGACAATGTAGTAGTGAACAGAAGATTTAGAAATCGATTAGACTCAATCGATTGTCTATCAGTCGATTGATGAGGTTCGTCAATTGATAGTGGTCAAATTGAGTTTTTTGCAGGTACAACGGTTGGACTCGATGGAGCAATAGATTGATATGGAAGATCAATTGACTAATAGGCGGAAATAAGTCCGATAATAACCCTATAAAAGAAGGTATTGAGGACGTTTGAAGACATTGATTCTTGAGGTTTGAGGATGAAATGCTGCTGCATTTTGAACTAACAAAAAGTAATTCCAAATAACAAGAAAGCGCCCAAAGTGAGATTCATGTAAAATTATTTTCTTTCAATTATTTGTATTTGTATTTCATATTCTTGTTGTATTATTGTACAAATAAGTTGTAAGAGATTTCTTTGCCTCCAAAAGGTATCTTAAAAGGAGAACGATAGTGGTGGTAGTTCATTAGGATTAGGTCTTAAACATAGTCACTTTGAAAGGTAATGAACCAAATAAAATCAACGAATTGTGATTGTGGTCTTGATTTAGTTTTAAATTTCCTATGCACAAATCAAGTCGATGTGAATCTAAGTTATTCATCCTCCTCTAGCTATCTAACTTTGCCTTGATTTATCAAACTTTGCACCTGGCTTTGTTTCTTACTAAACTATCTAACTTCTTTTTTGCTGATTTAAGTTCAGCCCTCTCAAACTGTGTTAACTGTATTTTATATATATATATATATATATATATATATATATATATATATATATATATATATATATATATATATATATATATAATTGTGCTATTATGGGCGTCCTGTTTGAGCGGCCTGTGCGCGCCTGGTGACGTGGACGGGACACGTGAGCTTCGTAGCGTGCGTGGCAGCGAGAAACCGCGGCGGACCAAAATGAAATCGCGATCGTCAAAATCTTTCCGCCCAAAGCCGAGAAATCCCGCCTCTCCTCTTCGCGTGATTTAGGTTTTCCTTCTCCTCGACTCCGCACCTCCGACCTCCGACCTCCGACCTCCGATCCTCTTCTTCCTCGACCGCCGCCGAAGACCCGCGCCGATAGTGCCGAAGCGAAGCGTCCGTGTTTGAGCGGCGACCCTCTTCGCGTGCCCTAAACCCACCTCGCCGTCAACCTCCACGCCGCATCTCCTCGCCCAAGAAATCCCGCCCCGACCCTCTTCTTCCTCGCCCAAGAAATCCCGCCGCGACCCTCTTCTTCCTCGCCCAAGAAATCCCGCCCCGACCCTCTTCTTCCTCGCCCAAGAAATCCCGCCTCTCCTCGACTCCGGACCCTCCACGCGCCTCCGACCCTCTTCTTCCTCGACCGGCGCCGAAGACCCGCGCCGATCCTCTTCTTCCTCGTCTGGTCCACTCCGTCGTCGCCGTTCTTTGGCCCCGAGCTCTGCGAGGCTACGAGTCTGGGCTCGCCGAAGCGTCCGTCAGCGCCGACCCTCTCTGCTCGCCGAAGCTTCCGTGAGCGCGCCGAAGCGTCCGTGAGCGCCGACCTGCTCGCCGATCCTTTCTGCCACCCGAACCCTCCAGGTATCAATCAGATCTATTGTTCTTGCAGTTCTGGTTCTGGTTCCGGACTCCCTTCCATTCGATTAGGGAAGAAAACAAGAATTTGTGAATGGAAAATGGCACGCGCTCAAACTCTCCAGAAGCAGAAGGGAAAGAAAACCACCTTGAAGCAACGCGGAGGAAAGAGTTGAGTTGAATCAGTTCCAATTGGGTTGGCTACGCTCCTTAGAATTAGCCTAAGCTTTAATATACGTTCATGGCATATGAGTTTAGGAGTAGTTCGATCGGGTCTTAGAGCTTGAACTATTTGTTTTTCCATGAAAGACCTTGTTTTTAAGTCGATCATTTCCTCTTATATTTTTTTTTCTTTGATATCTCTGATGATGCTCATGATCTCAATATTAACTAGTTTCGTAGATCTGGGTTTGTTTGTGTTAGTGACTTTAGAGTATCCATTGATGTTCATGCTATCACTTTGATCTTTGCCTACCCACCACTGCTTGAATAGGAATAAAGCTGAAACTGAAACTAAAATGCGAATTGCTGGTGTTCACTGACTGTGGCACGTGTCAGTCTGCAATTTAGGCAAGTTCCATTCACGCGCTTAATGCTGAATAAACAATTTATCCAACCATGTTTGTAAAATTCAATGCTGTTGATTATTAAATGAATATGAGGGTGCAACGTAGTTTGTTTCCATAAACATATGCTTCTGCCGTTGTTTATGTGAATCATCCATAAGCAATTACATTGTAGTAATATGTTTACACACTTGATCTGACCCAGGTTGCAAAGTTAGTGAAGGATCAACTTAGCGTTTAATCTTGCCCTCTATAAGTTTTGTAAGATTTTTTTGTAGTAATATTCTACAGCATTTCCTGAACGGTACAATGGTGCATGCTCATTTCCTTTTCTTTATAGAAATATGATACAATATAATTTATACTTCTATTTATGTTGCTAATCTTATTCATGTTTTTCCTCATTAATGTCATTTATACGTGTTGTCACAGGTATAAGTGTTCTCCAAACTTATACACGTAAGAATGGTAAGTCATTTCATTTTAATTTTGACTTAATATCTTGGTTATATAATAATTTGAATGTATTTTTTGATTTAGGGAAAAACATATGTTGTTTTTGTTGGACGTCAACCGGGGGTATATGACACTTGGCTAGAAGCATCTAACCAAGTTAATGGCTTTAAGGGCGCTATACACCAGTCCTTTAAGAGTAGAGAGGAGGCAGAAAAAGCGTTTCAACTAAATGTCAATAAAATTTCTACCCCCACTTCTGTTACATCCACTCAGAACCAAGTTTCTGTTACATCAGCTTCAGTATCAAGTTCGTCTTCAAAGAGAAAAATGTTGCGATCAGAAAAATTATCTAAGATGAAAGAAGCTTTGGAAGCTTTGGAAGAAATACAACAACAAATAGAGGCTCTCCAATTTAGTGATGATGAAGATTAGAGCAAATAGTTTCTGAATTAGCGTGTCAGATATTGTATCTTGATGATGATGATGTTTGTGGATTATGGACTGGTTTAATGTTTTGTAGCATCTGATATTGTATCTTGATGATGATGTTGTTTGGTGTCTGCAATGCTCTCTAATATCTTATATAATAATTGTACTGATTGTTAAACATTGATGAATGGAAATGTTTGCTGGAAAAAGATGAGTTTGCTGGATATAAGTTTAACATTGGTGTCTGCAATGTCAATAAAATGTTTGCTGGATATAAGTTTAATTTCTGGATTGTTGAAGATTAGATATATTGGGTCTAAAAGTATTTAAGAGATTCTGCATCAGGCTACTTCTTCCTCGGTATACTTCCCCTCTTATTTTCTTATATTTTTATACTGAATCTGGCTTATATGTTGGTTGCAGAATGTTAACTTGGTATAATTTAGGATTCGTGTTTTTGTTGGTTGCTTATATGTTTTACTCGGGCGTTGAACAAATTCTTGCGATTGTATTTCCTTTAGCTTCATAAGGCACGACCAGGTTATTAAGGATTTTTTACCGATCCAGGATATTAACACGAGTTTGACGTTAGACGGCTAAGCCTCTATGGATCTAGAATTTGCACCCAATGACACATCATTCGATATTTATTGCCTGCTCCAGCTGAGTGATCATAGTTTTTGGACAAACCACCCTTGGAAGCACAGCAGTTTTTGGACTCTTCATGGGAGCTGGGAGCTTGATACATTGTGGAAAATCGTACTGACTTCAATACATAGAATTAAAGAAGTTCCTGAGAAATTAAAGAAGTTTGTGCATCAAAACAATTAAAACGAAAAACTCTACTATCAATACAATTTCTCTATAATCTCAAGGACATGTCAGAAGGTGAAGATCAGGATTGATGTCTCCAATACATAGAAATAAAGAACTTCACTTTCAAACACCATGCTACGAGTTTCTTTACAACACATGATTTAAAATGCAAAGGAACTAAAACATGCATGCTACGAGTTTCTTTACAATTTAAAACTTCAGGCAAAGTGCTCATCTTTCTTTACAACTTAAAACTTCAATTTCAAACACCAGCACCGAGAGTTTGGAACATCAAGCACCCAGCCTGTAAGCAAAACAAAAACAGGTGCATCCACGGGCCTATATGTATTGAATCCTTTCCTCTGCCTCCAGAAGTACCATACTAAGGGTCGAAAAACTGATTAAAATAAGAAGTGATATTCCTGCAATAACAGCCACTGCATGTTTTCCTCACCAAAGTGTAGAACCTTGTGTTAGGAATGACAAATAAAAATCTCCAGTTGCTGTTCACATTGTATAACCAATCCAACTAATTCTTTAAGAGAGATTGCAGAATCCTTCTAAAAGCACCAACTACAAATGCAGATGCCTAAAACTAGACCAAAGAGTCATGGGCATGGAGTGGTAACATAATATTTAAACAAACAACCAAGACTACGCTCCAATATTTTGCCTAGAAAACAATTGCATGAAAACTGACAAGGGAATCCTATCCTAATCCTTCAGCTATAATCATGGGGTAGGGTGGTAAACCTACAAAATTTTACAGCACATGCCAAATCTTTAATGTATTCTTTAGAAACTATTTCTATCACTTTTAAGCACGGATATTGCAGCATTTGACAGTCCAATATTTGATGCCTAAAAACAACAATTGAACAAGGGTAGAAGTCTATAGAAGCAAAAAAGTTGATTAGTTTAAGTTTTCTTGTACAATGGAAAACAAAAGGAAACAGAAACAGAAGAAAGACCAAGTAGAGTTATAAGCAAAAAAGTTCTTTAGTTTCAATTTTCTATTATAATGGAAAACAGAAGGAAACAAAAAACAGTAGAAAAGCCAACTAAGTCGAAATGATCTGAGTGAAGCAAAAAATCAACAGAAACCCATGTTATTTATTTGGAGGATAAACTACTTTGGCCTACAGAATATGCTTAAAGACATGATTCAACTACATTACAACTCTAAATCTGTATTGAGAATATTTGATTTCATTCTAAAGCTAGATTATATAAATCTTTAAGTAAATATAAGCAAAAGTAAAAGATAATTTAGAAGCAGATAACCTGGCAAAACAGGAGAAGGAGCAGGTGAATAAAATACGGTGGAATTTTTTGACTGTGAAGGTGCAGGTGATGGGGCTCCACCCACATGTAATCTCTCCCACAATTCAGAACAGTTGGTTTTCCAAAATCCAATTCTCTCATTCTGACGATCATAAGTGACCAGTGTATTCCTAACAACAATACCTGAAATAGGAACAAGAAAATAAAGGCATGTGAGAACAGTTAAACTACCACATTAAGTAAACAAAAAATTGACAGGTGAGATCAGTTAAACTACCACATTAAGTAAACAAAAAATTGCATGAAGACATGTGCTCATCATTAATTCTTAGGCATGTTACTAGAACCTGCAAAATAAAGGCAATTATTAACTTCAATTTCTCAATTAATCAACGACTTTAATTTTCTAAATTGAGACTTGTATATTACCAAATCTAGAAGTCAAATCTTCTTCGTTTGTGTTGTCGTCGCTGTTATCATCATCATCATCATCTATAGTTGATCTGGTAATAACAACATCATTATATTTACAAAATTTATTTAAAATTATTATGTAAATAAATTTAGCATACAAATATAGAAATAATTGGCACATACCTTTGCTGCAAAATCGGGCAATTACGCTTATCATGAGACACACCCCGATGGCCACATCCATGACATAACCTGGATTTTGAGGTTGCCTTCTCCTTTGACGATTTCAATCTTTTTCCACATCCTTTTGTTCTTACTAAAGAAGGATCAATAATACCAAGGGTGCCATCCATGGAATTCTTTCTTTGACTACCAATGTTGCATGTTTTACTAATGTTCATGTCTTGAATTTTGCTGTGGATACAATTGAATTGTTCCTCCAAAAAAGATGTCCCCTCATCAGTCAAAGATGCATCTTCAATTAATAATGAAGCTTTATAGGATAACCTTGAAAGCCTTGACATCAAAAACTTTTTTGGATCATTGATGGAAAGTTGATCTTCCCCCAAAACATAATTTGCTCCAACCTTTGCATCTCGTGTCCATCGTTTGAGTATATACTGTTCAGGTAAATGAAAGACTTGGGTGATGCGAAAAAAGGCTAACATATGCCTGCATGGAATGCCCTCAAACTCAAATTTTCTACAGCTACAAGATATGTAGTCCTTTTGTTTGTCATGAGTGAGTAATCTTGATTTGGAAGAAGAACAACTTTGAAATTTCATCACATTATAAATCACTAAATCTTCTCCTATAGATGCTTGTTGCACATAATAACTATGGCTCTCACTAATTTCATTTTGAAACTCCAACCATTTCTTTTTTGTATACACCTTAACCATTTGAATTTCCATTGGCCAATTTGTCTTAGTCCTGGGATGCTCATTAATATCAACATGATCAGCAACTAATTCATTGTGTCTTATATGTCTCACTGCCCTATTGAAACGGATAATAAAATCAATCAATGAATTCTTATTTGATATGTACCTCTTAAAAAATGCATGTGAGCTTTCAGATCTCTGACTGCTTGACATTCCAGCACAAAATACATGGCTAAAATAGGCTGGCACCCACTTTTGTCGCAATTCATACATCAATGACAACCAATCATTATTCTGTAAGTTAGCACATTTGACAACATCTTCCCATGACTTCTCAAATTCATCAGGCGTTGTAGAATTTGCAATGACATTCTTTAGGCTTTGATAGTAATCACGAAAAATCAAAGGAGGTAATTTATCTGAAAATTTATTCAATATGTGCCACAAGCAATATCGATGCACCGTATTAGGGAAAACTTGTGCAATAGCTTTTGTCATAGCAAGATCTTGGTCGGTGATGATCACATTTGGTGCTCCTTTAGGCATGGCTTCTATGAACTTGTTAAACAACCAAATAAAGGAATCACTTTTTTCATCACTTATAAAACCGCAACCAAAAAGAATTGTCTGATGATGATGATTAACTCCTACAAATGGTGCAAAAATCAACCCATATTTATTGGTGTTATATGTTGTATCAAATACAACTACATCACCAAATACAATGTTAGCCGTCCTTGATACATGATCAGCCCAAAAACATCTACTGAATCTGTTATTTGAATCAGTCTCATAATCAAAGAAAAACATTGAATTTTTTTCCTTCTCAGCTGCAAAAAACTCAATCAATGTTTCAGCATCAATACCCTTTAGTTCATCTCTTTGTTGTTGGTCAAAGTTTCTAAGATCTTTTTCTGTACAACCTACCCGCTCGGGCCCCCCACACTCTATCTCAAAAATTCGCATTTGTTGACATGTTGGCACATTGGCCTCAGAAAATTGTTGAGTCAATGCTTTCTTTGCTGATGAAATATGACGATGTGAGCGAAGCAAATGTACTTTTGAAGGAGTCGAGAGTGCATGATTATGACTCTCCATGATGTTACTGATAACCCAATTAGGTCCAGTTTGTTCTTTTACTAATGAAATATGTGACTTACAACCAGTTCTAGTATCACTGCGGGCTCTTTCCGTAGATTGTTGATCCCTCATTTTATCTGTTTGACCTTGTTTAAAACAAACAAATTTCTTCCATACAACTTCATTTGTAATCTTATTTTTTTTGCTATTGCTCATCCTTGCACTAAAACCAGCTTCTCGTGCATATTGATTATAAAACATAAATGCTTCATCTAGAGATGAGAATTCCATACCAACTTTGGGCTTCCGATCATCTGCAACTTGGGGAATATAAATCTGATCATGACCGTAATTTCCTTCCATTGCCGAGGATTAGGGGGACTCTGAGCAGGTTGATATATGCCTGTTTATGTTGTAAAACACAGATTAGTATAGGACAAAAACAAAAAATTCACATATAGTTTACTGGTATTACTAATGAAACTATTCCTAACTTCAGATAGAATCCATAAGATGCCAACATACTAATGAAACAAATAATACCACACTGTTTAATACAAACTGAACCAATAGGCTATAATTCGTACATCCTTGATTGTAAAAGCTATTTGTGACTAAAAAAAATAAGAAACTATCAGAACTATTAGAGCAAGTCATAATGCCAAGGGTTAATACTCTGATGGATGCAGTAAGCAATGAATGAACAACACACATGTACAATTTGATGTGCAATTTGATGTAGTTCACAGAATGTTTCTCTTCATTTCACTATTTACAAGATGTTACTGATCAGAAAAAAAAACTCATGTAGGAAAAATAGGATGCTAGTAGAGAGGCAACATACACGAACTTGATTGTGAAGGGGACTAGCAAGGGAGCAGCGCAGTAGCAGGGGAGCAGCGCGAGGTTGAGTTGCAGGGGAGCAGCGCGAGGGAACCGTAGTTCTGTTAGGGACCTTCGGCGAGCAGCGTGATGGTCGGGACCTTCGGCGAGCAGCGTAGCAGGGGCGAGCAGCGTGAGAAAACCCGGTCTTCGGCAGGCGGGGATCGAGACGTTGACGGCGAGCAGAGAGTGTCGGCGATGGGTTTAGGGCACGCGAAGAGGAGAGGAAGAAGAGAGGGTCGGCGATGGGTTTAGGGCGCGCGAAGAGGAGAGGAAGAAGAGAGGGTCGGCGATGGGTTTAGGGCACGCGCGCGAAGAGGAGAGGAAGAAGAGAGGGTCGGCGATGGGTTTAGGGCACGCGCGCGAAGAGGAGAGGAAGAAGAGAGGGTCGGCGATGGGTTTAGGGCACGCGCGCGAAGAGGAGAGGAAGAAGAGAGGGTTGGCGATGGGTTTAGGGCACGCGCGCGAAGAGGAGAGGAAGAAGGGAGGGTCGGCGCTGTCGGCGTGGGTCTTCGGCGGCGGTCGAGGAAGAAGAGGGTCGGAGGTCCGGAGTGGAGGAGCTGCGGAGGAAAACCTAATCGCGCGATTTTGATTTGGGTTTGATTTTGGGTTTCGGGGTTTCGCCGCCGCGGCTTCTCGTTGCCACGCACGCGAAGACAGAAACCCACGCGAAGCCAGCCACGTCGCTCGGTCCACGTCAGCAGGCGCGCACCTGCCGCTCAAACCAGACGCCCATATTAGCAAAACTGTATATATATATATATATATATATATATATATATATAACTCCTATTTAACATGCTGCGTAATTAAATAAGCCTACCTTTAATTTTTTTTAAAAAATAGGATAATGAATAATTTTTTGATTGATAGAGGTCAACTTAAGAAAAGATCAAATGGATCCTTCAAGTCAGGAATACCATTTCTAAGCAGGTAGATAAGACATGGATTCTCTTAGAGCAACCAGTAAATTCAATTGGACTCAACTTATATTGGGTTCTTAAATATATAGTTTCATCTTAAAAAAAAATGATAAATCCCAGTTAGCTCCATTGACTATCTCTGGGGTGACCGGCCTGGCCCCACAGAAGTTTCCCACCGGCCACCAGGGTAAATTGGGAAGTGCACTCAACGGCCAGCCCAGAAGCTTATATTGCGCTCTCTATTTGGAGGAAAATTCCTGTAAATACACCGTAGTATCGATAGGTGCCTGGGTGACAACCTGGATGTCCTACCGCGGCACCATTTTCCCGGGGACTAGTTTCATCTTTTTAGATTATTGGTTTAGAGAGACTCAATGAATGAGCGAAGAATGATTAATTTTTACCTTGAGAGTTGTTGCATTTATTACAATTTCCTCATACTAAAGTAGTATGATTATTTTGTTTATAATTGCATGATGTGGATAATTAGATTAATAGGTTGTATTTCATACATGATTGCTAAATGGTGTTTGATATGTCATGTTTACTTACTTGGCTTATATAGAACATATTTTGGCATTTAGTATCACCATGATCATACAATCACATTAATTCTCCAAGCATAAGTCTAGTGTTTATATAATTTAATTATACACATGTTTTGAAATTGATAGGAGTAAGCTACTTACCTTAATTAGCATGATTACATGATACTTAGTCTGGACTCTGGAGCCTTAATATTTTTGAAACATCTCTACCAAAATTATGATGTATTATGCTTTTATATTTAACAAAAGCCTAAGCTTAGAACATCATGATATATACGCATGTAAGATTTTATGATTTTTGAATTTTATGATCACAAGAATTAAATTAGTCGAGTCGATTGAACGGTCTATCTAGGTCAACTAAAATGTGTATACCAGTTTCAAAATGAGTGTTTATTGACTAATTTTGCCAAATTGCTTGGTTACAATATTTAAAAACTTTGTAGAACTTCATGATAACTTTCTTAGAATTAATTTCATCACTTATGACATGTAAAATTAAAATTTTGATGAATAATTGGCATTCTTTATAGTAAAAAGTGGAATCTGTCATCCAATGGCCTCAAGATCATCTATGAAGAGGTAAATCGAAAAGCTGCAGTTAACTACTATGGGGAAGATATTACCTCGATTTCATCGAAATTCGATCCTTGTCCACTGTGACAAGTCTATCCCACAGTAACTAACTCAACCATGCCCCGGGAGTAATATATATTTGAACTATGATATTGATGCTGATGTTGCGGTACTGTTCCAACATGATCCTTGGATCATACTTATTGTTCTTGAACATAGTGGCATATATATAATGACTATTCATAGGCTTTCTCATGTTGTAATTGAGATATTTTATGATTTTCATTATTTTACCTTTAAATAAGAAATGTGCCATTAAATGACAATACATGATCAATGAAATGATTGGATGCTTAAATTGTTTACATGTTTGATCACATGCATGATTGACATATATTTAGTGATCACACTGAATTTTTTTTTCCATTTCGTAGTTTTTAATTTGTAGCAAAGGGGGTAAAATGTTGAGGTTTAAGTTGTATTAAACCTCCATCAGTTGAAAAATAAAGGGTTACCTCGAAGGTATCACAACTAAAGGGTAGTTAGCCTTAATTGAAAGGTAGCTTAAATTGAGGGAGGACTTTGCGTTCCCAATTAACTTTAGTAATGCTTATTGGTATCTTGAACTTAAACAATTTGTCATACATTAAAAAGAGAAAAAAATGTTAATTAGGAAAATAATTTTTGCCTTGGGTTGGCTTGACCACATAATTTTGTTAAGTTTGCAAGTTATCATATTGATTCAACTTGTAGTTTGCACTTAGAGTATTATGAGTTTGGTGGAGTTAGAGCTTGATGGATTGAGAATTAAAGGTCCATATATATCGAGTTGCTCGTACTTAGAGTTCAGGAGGAGCTTGGTGGATTCAAGAGTTGAAGGTTCAAATTAGGTTTCCACACTTGGAACTTAGGAGGAGTTGAAGACTTAAAGCCATGGGAACCATGAGTGATTATGCAATATGTTGAAATCTTGTTTTTTTTTTTAATTTTCGGGCATGTATATTGTAATAACAATATAATGATTGCCTATGTAATGGGTGAGCTACCTAGGGCTTGTTTGATGAAGTCTTTAACTGTGGGATGAATTTCCAAGTCATATTTGTCAATCAACTTAAGTCTTAAAATTTTTTCTAGATAGAGTGTAAGCCAAGTGAAGGTGACTACTTTGTTGACAATCAAATGAAAAGCTATTCCAATTAACTTGAGCATGTCAATCTATTAGAGAGCCAAATAGATGTAATTTCTAGGTGAACAAAATATTTTTTTTAGAGTTGAGTTGATTGGATAGTCGATTGAGTTTATGGTAGTCAATTGGCTAAAGAACCTTAGTTATCCAAGAGCTAAATTTGAACCTTCCAATCAACTTACCAATCAACTAGAGACAACCAAAATATGTATATTAAGGATAGTATTTATAAGCTAATGGAGAATTTTTGGACAATGATTAAAAGGCATTAACGTGTGTTCGTCAAAATCAAGTGTTTAAAAGGATTTAAGAGCTTGGGCAAAGATTGAAGGCTTCAACATCTTAAACTCTTGGTAATTTCCTCTCCCCCTTAAGCTTTCACTTCAATTATTAGGGAGAGATGATGTTTATTTGTAAGTGAAATCCCTAATCGTTTCAAATTTATTAGGCTTGCAAAATCTCATTAGTTGGGTTGAAATGTCTCCTAAAGTGGTAGAAGTTTACCTTATTACTCATTTCAAAAGGTGGTGGTGGTGGATCCATTTGGGGGAGACATAGGAAATATATTATAAGTTGATCAGTAGGAGTGAAATCTTCAATTATATAAAATCATATTGTTAGTATCATGATTCTTGTAAAAACAAAAATATTTTTTGTTGCTTATATACTTAGTACAACTCATCAACACACTCACACTTGATTTCTATTTGTTTGTATTTATGCAAGGAATTATCAATTTAAGTGCATCATCAATTTATCCCTCAAGTCGCACCATCTTTTACCTAACAATAAAG
This sequence comes from Curcuma longa, assembly GCF_044706935.1. Classification (NCBI taxonomy): domain Eukaryota; kingdom Viridiplantae; phylum Streptophyta; class Magnoliopsida; order Zingiberales; family Zingiberaceae; genus Curcuma; species Curcuma longa. Next base: position 1,085,725 of record NC_133876.1, on the reverse strand, counting down.
TCACTTGTGACCGATGCTTTTTTATAGAAAAACTTTTGTTGGGTCAAATATACTTATCAAGTTGGTTGAATTAATCAAGTCATATGAATTATCAATTCGATTAAGCTGATTGAACAAATCAAATTGTTCGAATTGGTCAAGCTAATTGAATTGATCACACTAATCAAGCTAGGTGAAGAGTTTGAATAAATCAAAGTACTCAAATTGAAGGTCAAATAAATTGGGTGACTCGAATTGATTGTACTTGTTGAGAGAACAACCTATTAGTATAGGTTCTATGAGTTAATCATGAGATATTAATTTAAGAGATTTATATCATATTTTAATAAAAGATAATATTTGTGTTTATTATATTTACTTTATAATTGTATAAATTTATAAATACAATAATATCCTAGAGTGGTAGATTTTATTCTATGGGATATCAATTATTTGAATTGATTGTGGGAGATTATAGATATATAAAAATACTACTCTTAATTATTCCTAGTCATATTAATATATAAGGATAATATTAATGCATAGAGATTAGCATATAGGTTAGCTAATGATATAATCTTACAAGTCATGGATATGAGATATCAAGTTAATACATGTGTATATTAGATAGTATATATATTGAATAATCCACCATGAGAATGTTTCATGGATTGTTATATGAATATTATAAACATTCTTATAGCGACTATTAATATTAACAGTCCTCTGACCTGAACTCATCACTACGGTTCTCTACATAAGAATTTGTGTACTTAGTATCGACAAGCATCACCTGCAACAAGGCCGATTATAAAATCGTTCACTCGGTATGTAGTAAGTTACGTAGAGGGACGTGAGTGATGTAGATGAGATTTGTTTTTCCATATAACGAAAGTGATATTTGTGGACCCTTTAATTAAGTGAGACTACTAAAATGCATGGTTATGCTTAAATATGTCAATATGAGATATTGAACTTATTTAGTTAAATATGTGTACTTAGAGATTGAGAAACACATAGATTGATGAAAAGATGATACATTATATGTAGACTTGTCAAACGGGCCAACCCATAACAGGGTAGGTCGACCCACCAATTAGTGGATTGAAAAATCTTCAATCCAATCTAACCCAACCCAAGGCGGGTTGTAGGTTAGGCAGGCCAATCCACGGGTCTCTCAAAAAATAAAAATAAAAAAATATTAAAAATTTTAAGTTTGGATGACAGTTTAAATGGGTCAAGTTAAAATTTTTAAGTTTGAATTACAATTTAGACGGGTCAAGACCACTAGTTTATTAAATTTTCTACTTTAATTTTAAATTTTGAAGAAAATAAATAAAATTTCTTAATCCGCGGGCTAACCCAAGCCCGCCATGGGTCAATCCATGTAGGTCGCGGGCCTAAGTGGGTCAACCAACTTTAATCCACCTTAAAATGGGTTGATAAAATTTAAACTCAATTCACCTAAATTGTTTGGTGGGACGGATCAATCTGACGGGTCCAACTCAAATTGATGGCTCTAATTATATGCCTTGTAAATCAATTTAGATATCATGGACAAAAGGACTAAGTTATATAATAAAATAGTCATAGAAATGTTAAGACGAATTTACGATATTCTCGTCACTTGGGTAGCAATGATGCATTGCTAGATGTTACTCATTGCTAGTGTAATTAAAATGAGATTTTAGAGTCACTATCAACGTTACGAGAACATATTGGGTCACACATAGAGAACACATCGATTTTGAAGTTTATTTTATTTTAGCACGACTAAAATAATGTGGGTCTAAGCTTGTTGGATGAATGAGTTAATCTAAATGGATATTAAACATATTGGATTAATGTGTTAATCTAATATGGATTTGAGTTTTAATAAAACTCACGATTTTAATACCCACATTTGTATTTTCGTTTGCATTTTGGATATGTATGAAAGTGTCTTATTAGATAAGACTTGAAAGTTGAGTGTTTTTCAAACACGATCTTATATGATAAGATCGTGTCAACCCTAAAAGTTAATGTTTGATCTCAATTTGAAAGAGTAGCTAGCACTACGACATGAGTAGACAGATGACAGTTGTGCTCATGTGGATACTATAGAGGCGCACATACACTGATCACACCTAGATCGGCTTTACTCTCTAGATTCATAAAGATTTTGCGCATTAAGAGGTAATATTCTACATGAACACTTTATTTGAATTCACATGGATTGCTGATAGATTCTATTTTTTCGTTGTGCTTGTGTTTATTTTTTTGCATTAGAATCCAACGCAACCAACCTATATGAATCAACCAAGCAAATTGGTTGGGCTAACTAGTCCGCTTGGTTTGGCCAAGTACTCAGTAGGGTAGGTCAGTCGGTCGGGTTGAGCAAGCTAGTAGGCACTAGTATGACCAAATTTAGCAAGTCAAGAAGGCTGGTTGAGAAAAACAAACTAGGTGGGCTAAGCGAGGCCAAGCTTGGATCAATTTCTAATCGAGTCAATCGAGGGTAAACAGACATATCAAGTCGACCAAATCAATCAAGTTGGGTGGATATATAACTTGAGTTGATCAATTATTCACTTAGTGAATTATGAAGACAACCAAACTAGGTGTGTCAACCCGTTGAGATAAATTAAATACTTTAAAACATATAAGACGGATCAAATAACTCAAATTTATATAAAAAAGACTAATAAAATATAGACTAAGCATTTCACTAGTTATATCATCTCATTATTGCAAGCAAACAAAAGAATGAAATGATTCATTTCCATTTCATTTCATTCTTTTTCATTCTGAATTAAATTTCATTCCGTTTCATTCATAAGAACCAAACTAACAGGATCTTAGGATGGGCATCCATGGAAGAAATAGAATTTAATTTAGATATAGAACAAATGGAATATGGAATGAAAAGGAGAATGTTCATTCTATTAACTTGCTTGGTTGTGATAACGATAATATAACTAGTAAATTATTTTCCTTTTTTGGTTAACTCATCTTGTTTATCCCCCATGCTTGAATGATAAACCTAATATCAATCATTTTCACTCAAAGCATCATGTCAAGCTTTTCTAGTTCCCTTGGCCAATTGACCACTCCAATCTCACTAGTTTGATGATCAGCCCAACCGATTCGACCAACTCAAATGACTAATGCCCTGTTTACTTGGAAGGACGGAAAGTAAATCAGTGGAAAACTTTCCTCAATAGGTATCCATCCACCGTTTACTTTTATAACTTTTTTAGGAAGGATGGAAATTTTATCCATCAGCGGATGTTTTTTTCCCAAAAATCCATCACCCCGAAATCGGGCGGAACGCGAGGGACGGATGAAAAAAATAAAAATTCTCTGCCCTTTCGCGACACAGACTCGCGACACAGACTGATTCTCCTCTTCTTCTCCTCCGGTGTACCCGATTCTTCTCCACCTCTACCGCTGGCGCACTTCTCTTCTTCTCCTCTTCTCCTCTGCCGCCGGCGTGCCGCAGAAGGCAGGAGCAGGGCGTCCTCGCGGAGCCGGAGATGCGGGAGAAAAGCTTCTCCTCCTCTACTGCCGACGCACGACATCATGGTTGCTTTGGGTTTACTCTGCGCCGTATCCGACTTGTGCACCTCCGCGGTCGGAGAGGAAGCCGGTGGAGAGGAGGAGCGGCCAGAAGAAGGCTGCGACGGCGGTGAAGCTCGGCCCGACGCTGAGGAGGGCTATTCCGGCGGCTACGAGGGCAGCGACGACGCTGAGAAGGAGCGGCCAGAAGAGGAAGCCGAAGACTGGACTGGGTTGCGAGCCGGTGGAGGAAGAGCTTTCCGTTCTTTCTTCTGTTTACTGTTTATCCTTTCTTCTTTCCGTTCTCTTCCGCAGTGATTCCTTTTCCACAGTGATTCCTTTTCCTTTCTCCATCCGCGCATCGAAGTAAACTGGCCATAAATAACTTTGACTGATCGATCAACTTTGCTAGACCAATTTGATTAACCTAAGCAACATAAATAAACCATCCAAATAAATTGACCAACGTAACTCGATTAACCTATCTAACTTCCAACTCAATCGACCAACTTGTTCATTTCTCATGTCTACTCACTTCCACTGACCCATTAGGCAGTTGACTGGGTTGCCCCATTAGCTCTAAGCCCACGGCTTTTCTTAATATTTGGAACATAAAAATATCATTGCTTTCCGTTATGCATCTGATCGCCTTAAAAACACACCCACCTCGATTGTATTAAACTGGATTAAGTAGAACTCGACAAAATTTATGGGTCAAGGCTCAAAGGGACAGCTCAACACTGCAATGCCACACGACACCCCCTTCTTCTCGTCTTATCCACTTCGCTAACAACTTGGACTTCCTTCCTTCTTTCTTTCTTTCTTTCTTCAGCACGTGGACAGCTGCCGTTATGTGTACTTTTATCAGAGATTATTATTATTATTATTATAGTTTTGGTTAGCTAGAAATAAAAAAAATATATTCAATATATATTATCTCTGCTTTCTGGTTGCTGATGGTGAGCCACAGTAGGTAGAATGTCTGCATGGCGCGGAGTTGACACTCCACCTGCATGCCTGGCAGCCAATGGACGCCGGAATGGAACGGTGTGGTGGTTACTCTCCTGCAGCTGTCGTTAAAAAAAGGCATGGTCCAGACGTTCGACACCAACACACCGATCGATCGAGCTAGTTCGTATATAAATAAATCATTTACTTACTTGTGACAGTCATGAGAATATGTCCTGTCGTCCCAAGGGAAAGGGACGTGGAATCTAATAGTGGTGGTGGAGGAGGTTGGGGTATAATCATATCATATCATATAGAAATTAAAAGCTGCCCTCTAGAAATTAAAGTGATATAAAAAGTGCGCATTGGTAGAAGAATTATGCATCTGGTATGACAATTTCTTTCAAATTTGATAGAGGATTGATATATCCGACCTTAAATAGAAGAAGATACGGATGAATTTTTTATAGATCTGATCACATAATCAAATATAATTGTAAATGATAATAAGATATTTAGATAGGATTCTTGGATATAAGAATGTGGATGAAAATTAAATATTTGATGGAGATGAGGATGAATATAATAAATGAGAAGGAAGATTGTACTAGAACAATTAATAAAAAGGCATCGCTATTAACTGAAATATATATATATATATATTAATGCTCAACTGGTGGTTCTAACTGTTCAGTCTGCTCGTTTTCAATTTTAGATTTATCATGAGTTAGAGAAAATCATGCATCATCATGATCAATTTTAGATTTTCTGACACTAACTTCTCAAATTTAATTGTATAACTTCAATAATACTATGCAAATGACCCAACCTCTATATATACATGTTAACTAAATTTCTTTGAATTTCTCTCTCCATTACAACATGAAAAATTTTTAAATAATCCTGAGCCTATATTGTTTATCTTCAAACAATAAGTCAAACTTTTCTAATATTAAAATGCCAAGCACTACCACTGAGACTCAAAATATATCCATGGAATAAATATCAAAATGAACAATATCTAGGCAATTAGGCTTTCTCAACGAAGATTTTTTTTTTAAAAATAAACTCTATGTTATTCACTAGTTAAGCAATGTGTGCATGTTTTCATCTCTATCGATTTCAAGCTACCAAGATTTATATTGGTGCAATCAATCTCTAATCAAGGTTGACCAAGTTGATCAAATTCGAATTGAGTTTTGATATTTGATCAATATATTTATTGACGAGAGTGAGACGTCAAGTAAAAGGAGAGTCTTATTTGGAGAGAAAGATTGTCGATGCAATCAACCTTGAGTCAGGTTAACTAAGATGAATGATCGATTTAGAAGTTTAAATGGATCATAGTTGATCGAACACTTAACAACGAGAAGTCCAATAGGGAGTTGGCATGAACGATGAAATTTAAGTGGGTCATGATTGATCAAACATTTGACGATCAAAAGTCCAACAGGGAATTGACAAAGGTGAAATCCAAATGATTGTGGAGGACCGAACACATGAGAAGCGAAGTTTAAATGGATCATGGAGGATCGGATATATGACATGAGACATGAAGTCCAAGTCGATTAAGTTTATTAGACACATGACAATAAAGGAAGCCATAATAGGTAATGGAAGACCAGATGTTAGGCATGAGGAAGGAACTCCAAACAAGTCAAAGAGTATCAGATGTTTGATAGTGGTAAAGTCCTAACAAGTCAATATTGATCGGATGTAAGATAGTGGGGAAGTCTAGGTAAGTCAAAGATTGATCAGATGTTAAACAACAGAAAGTCTTGGTAGATAAAGGTTGACCAAATCTTGGGCAAAGAAAATCCTAATAGGTTGAGGTTGGATATTAGGAAAGGTGAGAATTCAATTTTGGTAAGGTGAAATAGAGATATCAATAGGCCAGGGTGTAGTAATTGACTTGTAAACTCCTAAATCTTGAATTTGAAGTTTGAGGGCTTTAAGGGGATTTGCTACACGATCGTCGATTGATGAATTTGATTAATCGATTGATCGACTCATTAATTAATTGATGAATTTGAGTAATCGACTGATGACATTGTAACAACAAATAAATTATTTAGAACTTAGCTGAACAACTAAATAAATTATTTATTTATATTATATTTGTTATCATCTTTTATCTTTGTATTTACTTGTAAGAATATATATTCTTTAGGATGTTTTTCTACCTTCAGAAGGTATTCGATAAGGAGAAAGTTAGTGGATTATCACTAGAAAGGTAGACTATAGAATAGAAAGTGAGAATTCTGAACCATATTAAAATTAGTTTGTCTCTTGTGCTTGTATTGTGTGATTATATTTTTATTTCTGCTACATTAACCTCTTGTAGACAAGCATACGTAAATGACAAACATGAAGTTCACAAATCGTTATTCATCCTGTCCCCTCTAGCGACGTCATCAGTCCCAATAATTTGACCTTTTAGACAAAATTGCATAATATTCTAACTCAAGTAGTGATTACAAAGTCGTGTGTGTCAAAGTTGAGTAGAAGAGTCTTCAACTAAATTCACTTCTCTCCAAAAGATTGAGATTGCCACATGTAGGTAACTAAATTTCTTGCTTCTAGCTACCACTAAAGACTGCTTTGTGAGCTTTCATTTCTCTTCACCAAAGTGATTGTAATAACCCTTAACATGGAGCATACTATAGAAATCAAATTGAGGTGAATATTAGGAATATGTCTTACATTTTTCAATTGCTCTTTGAAAGTTGTACTTTATTCAAACAAACATCTCTTATGCCAACAATTTTAAATTCTACACCATTCCCCATCTTTATAGAACTAAATTGATCACTAGTATAGGTAAACAAAATTCACAATGGGAAGTGACATTATAAAAAGCACTAGAATCTTCAACGCAATCTAAATTCTAACATGTGGGATCGACTCCGCCTTTATCACAAATCGATACATACATCATAATTAATATCGCAGATGCAATAGTGTTACTTGTTTTATTTTCTTCAATTTTCCCTTTGTTTTGCTCCCTTTTAAGTACTCTTAGTACTATATTAAAACCTTTTTGTTGATATAATTGATCTCGGGTCCAAGTTGACCAAGTTGATCAATTGACCAAGCTTGAGTTGACTCGAATTTAATTTCGATATTTGATCAATATATTAGTTGGTTAAGTGAGACGTCAAGTAGGTTAAGGTTTACTGGATACTTAACGATGGGAAAGTCCAAGTGGATCATGGTTGGTCAATGTTTAGTCAATTAATCCAACCAATCAATCATACTATAACAAACTACTACCCATGGTTACTGTAGCATTTACTGTCTATAGTATTGTACATAATTATTATAGAAAACTCTAAAAAACACCTCGAACTTCAATTTCAGGATTTAGAATTCATTGGTCGATCGATACGCCCTATCAATCGACTAATACTTATGTTTCAACCTTATTAAGGTTGAATTTTTATCTTGTCTGCTATCCATTTAATCTCAATCTACCAAAACTTTCTTTGCTTAGTATCCAGTCAACTTTAACCTTCGAAACTTCTCATTGCTTAGCATTTGATCAACCTTAGCCTGTGGGGACTTCATCATTGTTTAGCATCCGGTCAATCTTGACTTGTCGGGGGTTCCTTATTGCTTAGCATCCGATCAGCCTTGATTTGTCAAAAGTTTTTGCCTCATGTCAACTCCCTATTGGACTTTCGATCGTCAATTCTTCGGTCAACCGCGACTCACTTGAACTTTTTTTTGTCAATTAATATATTGATCAAATATTGAAACTTAAGCTCGAGTCACACTAAGCTTGGTCATCCAAGTTTGGTCAACTAGGTTAACTTTAATTTGACTAGAGGTTGATTGCACCAACACAATTAACTAAGTTTGAAGTGTTTCTAAGATGTCCTAAACTTAATACTCCAATCTTATAAGAAGCTGCAAAGAGTGCATGGTGACACTTAAGAAGTTGTAAAGAGTGTAATGAGCTTGGTTTGAAGTGTTTTTGCATCTTTCTAGTATGACCATTCCCTTAAACTTGGATTCCACAACCTATATTGAGAGTGTGGATTTTTTAAAAAAATTTTCATAGCCAGGAGATAATTTGACACAAGTTCATTAAAGGACTTAAGTTTGTCATACTCACTTATCAACACTATCAAAGAGTTCCTAAGACTCTTTTGGTTCAGACCATGTCAAACTTTTAAAATTCTAGACACTATAGGTCTATCAACTAATTTCTTGATCAAAACTCATTGATGTCCTTAGGAATCTCATCAACACTTCAAATCAACTTCATTGTACTCCTTGCATCTTCCTTAGTGTAACCATGCCTTCAAACCTAGATTACAACCTAAATTGAGAGTTATGAATTTTTGAAATCTCCACAACCTTTAGACAATTTGACACAAGATCATTAGATGACCTAGACGTGTTATATTCACTTATCAATACCACCAAAGGGTTCTAGAACTCCCCTAGTTCACACCATATTAAACTTTTAAAATTTTAGACAATCTAGGTCCATCAACGAGTTTTCGGCTAAAACTTATTGATGGGCTTAAGCACCTCATAAACATTTCACATCAAGTTTGTTGCATTCCTTGCATCTCTTTGAATATAATCACGCCCTTAAATCTGGATTCCATAGCCTAGATTAAGAGCTATGTATTTTTAAAATTTTTACAGCCTTGAGATAATTTGACACAAGTTCATTAGAGGATCTAGGTCTGACATATTCATGGATCAACATCACCAAAGGGTTTTTAGAACTTGGATCTAGGTCTCTCTCTCTTTTTAAAGATTTTATAAAATATTTTATCCTAATTTTTTTATATATTCACCGAAATCCATCAATCACAAGTGTCACTTGGAAGCAAATCTAACATAGAAGATATTAAAATTTATCCTGTTTATTTTTATCTCACCTTAATATTTATTTTATTGGTGCACAAGTACATGATATTAACATTGATGAAATTGACCTTGCTAGTGAATTTTTTTCATTAACATGTAAACTTACAGATTTTCCATTAAATATTCCATCATATAACCTAATAGACACGCTTATCCATCATTACTTTTGCTTTAATTGAAATTGAATAATGAACGGCCATTTTTAACTGAGTTTTTATTTGTTTAGAAAAACAAGTATTGTGATATTGTTTAAGCTCATTGAATCCAGCTGCGTAGATAAGCACAAAGGAAAAGATTTCTTTCAACAGTGTTCTAGACACGGCCATTCCACCCGTCTCTATCACCATGAGCACCAAAACACGCTGCTCGCCTCAACTAGTTGACAGGTTAACGTACTCGTTAAAGGTTGCTTGTATCCATACGAACACAAAATAAAATTAAATAAAATAAATCAAAACTATAAAATTAAATCGAAACTGGGTTATAAAAAAAAAATAGCATCACTGCAGAAAATTCTTCTTCATCCTGTTAATTCTTTCTCTTACCAAATCAATTATTAATCAAAGACCTTAATTCGTTTTTTTCTTAATTATTATGTTTTCATTAGGAGTTTAACAATTAACAGTTCTCCACCTTAATTATTAGTTAGAGCTCTTGAAGTTCTAGATTACCACCCCAGCGATTCCTGGATTAATTAGGATATATCGTTGGGACAGTGACGAGCTACTGAACGGCAGGTAAACCTTGGCGATCGATCGATCTCCAGGTCTTCATCATCGCATCACACTTCACCTAAAGCCAGCCAGCCAGCCAGCCATGGTTAATTGCACAATTAATTAAAGCACGCAGCAGCGTGGCACTTCACCTGCCGCGGTGGGCGCCAAAGCCTCGTTCTCGATCGTATTCTATTACGCTAGCTACCTGATCAATCAGCTTTACTTTCTTAATCGGCACGGCACTCGAATCGAATAGATATGAACGAACTAGATATATATATATATATAACTAGCTGTACATGAATCGAATTAACGTTGAGCCGTCAAAAAGTGATCCGATGGAGTAGGTTGAGGTCACTTTCCCTGCACGTAAAGACTGTGAGCTCCTCTGAATTTAATTCAAAGGAGTGGTTCAACCAGCCTGATTTAATTAATCAAATCATCTGGCTGATCAGATCAGATCAGACCGGTGGGAATAGAAGAGTACTCAGCAGTTGGTTGATTGGAGTTCAATCAAACAGATGCTTCGGGTTGGGAGTGGGACGAAGGATTAGTTGGAGTAATATAGCTAGCTAGCCTTTTTGTGGATTGAAGCCAACAACAGTTGGTGGAGATATGAAGACTTATCTGCGTGTGTAAGCACAGAATTAAGGAAGCGAGTTTAAGGATCGATATAGAGAGCGAATTAAGCGAGAGGGAAGGCGTCAGGAGTGGAACAGTGAGGCGATGGCGCCGGCCAAGACCACCGCCGGTGCGATTATAGCTGTTTTCCTCTTCCTTTTCTCTGCGGCGGCGGTGGCGGCGCCGCCGTTCAACGTGCCCACGGTCAGCTTCAGCGAAGGCTTCTCGCATCTGTTCGGCAACGACAACCTCATACGCGGCGCCGACGACCGGAGCGTGCGTCTCACCCTCAACCGCTACTCTGGTATAATTAATATAATATATTGATCGATCGATCATAATTAAGGATGAGCTTATAATCGATTAAATTTACTGAACAGGATCGGGATTCATCTCCACGGACCTCTATGATCACGGATTCTTCAGCGCGTCCATTAAACTGCCGAAAGATTACACCGCCGGCGTCGTCGTCGCCTTCTATGTACGCCTTCGTCATGCCTATAACTACAAATATAAATAAATACATCAGTTTTCTGCTTTAATTACTCATCAAACAAATACTACTTCGTATAATTCAGTTAATTCGTCATCCTCCCTCGCTATTCCAGACATATAATTTATTCAATTAATGATCGGTTCATCTCACAAAATTAAACTCACTGACAGAAAAGTCCTGTACTAGTATCGGTTGCGTATAGCTAATAAAATAGTCATTAAATAACAGAATTGAAATTAGTTCTCAATTTATACACATCAAAATAAGGTTATATATACCAGTAGATGGCACATGGCTGAACAGATCATAATGACATTGAAGAATTGCAAATGATAAATTAAATTAAATTAATTTGCAGACTTCGAACGCAGACATGTTTCCGAGGTCGCATGACGAGCTGGACTTCGAGTTCCTGGGCAACGTGAAGGGCAAGGACTGGCGTATCCAAACCAACATCTATGGCAACGGCAGCACCACCCGAGGCCGGGAAGAGCGTTACCTCGTCCCCTTCGACCCCACCCAGGCGGCCCACAGCTACTCCATCTTGTGGACCCCAGACTACATCATGTAATAATCTAATTAATTAACCAATCATCTACGTACGTATTTTTAATGTTAAATGTTAAATTAAGTCAATTGCTGGGAATATAATTGATTGCAGATTCTACATCGACGACGTGCCGATCAGGGAGGTGGTGCGGACGGAGGCGATGGGCGGCGACTTCCCGTCGAAGCCCATGTCAGTCTACGCCACCATCTGGGACGGCAGCTCGTGGGCCACGGCCTACGGCCGGATCAAGATCAACTACAAGTACGAGCCGTACGTGTCGGAGTTCACCGACCTGGTCCTCCGTGGCTGCCGCGTCGACCCCATCATCCAGCAGGCCGTGGAGGCGGCGGACCGCTGCGCAGAGTCGGTGGAGGAGCTCATGTCCGCCGACTTCGCGCTGCTCACGCCGCGGAAGCGAGCCGCCATGCGCCGCTTCCGCGAGCGCTACATGATCTACAGCTTCTGCTACGACCAGCATCGGTACGCCAATTTCACCTTGCCGGACTGCGACTACGTCTCGCCGGAGCACACCCGGTTCGGCGAGTGGGGCGATAACAAGGTCCCGCCGAAGGAGATCCGCAGCAGGTCGGTCTCCAGGAGGCGCAGCCGGAGGCCCAGTTCCGTCATCCCCACCGGCGACGAGATGCTACAATAATTATATATAATTTGGCAATTAATTTAATTAATTGCGTTCGAACTGAATTTATTTTGTCATACAGAATATGTTGATGTAATTAAGTGATTTCATGTATTTTAAATTATAATATGCCAACATATTAAAATTGTATATCTTGTATGTTACATCCTAAAAAGCTATTATATAACAATAAAGTACATTATGAAAAGCCCTAGATTAGGTGTCACGATAGGGCTTCAAATTAGAATTTATAGATTTTTCGAAAACCCATAATAAATTCAAATAAATGAAGTATAGGGGCCTCGAGTCGTGTTTTTCCAAGGACTAGTAGAAACGGTTTAAATCGAGCTTGGGTGTGTCGTTCTTTTTGGGTTTTCAATGAAAATGAGGTTTTGGGGATTTTTGGAATGAAATGCAAATGATAATATAAATTAAATCAAGGAATTGAGTTAATGAAAACCAAATGCAATGTAGATCAAGTTATTTCCTAATCAAGCCTAACAACAACTCCAAAACCTGGAAGAAATCCTTTACTAAATCCTAATCCTAAATTTAATCTGAATGGGTGTCTCTATCTCTCTAAAGGATGCAAGCAATATGAAGCAGATTCAATTCAATTCATTGACACTCTATGGCTAAATGTTAAAATGCAACCACACCTTCACAGCAACCTAAATTTAATCAGATGAATCAAATTACAATTGGCACGGTACAGTGAAAATCAGGTTATCAGAGTTTCGAAAATCAGATTGACAGAAAACTTGAACTCGGCTAAACCATCTCTAATGCTAATCAAAAATCCAAATAAAAGCTAGGCATTAACCTAATAACAGAATCCACGAAGTTGCTGAACAATTGAATTTCAAAATTTGAATTTGCAGAAACTTTAAACAGAAATGTATCAGAAACAAAAATCAGAAATGAAACATCCATCCCATCCCTTTCTCCGTGTGCTTCTCCTTCGCTTGGCGTCAACAAGCTTTACTGATCCTCTAGTAATCTTCACGTCGGTCTCTTGTGTGTTTTCTAGCTGCCCAAACCAAGAAAAACGCCGGAAAAACCCTCTCCGCCGTGAAAATCAACTTGTGCAGTAGCTGTTTGAATGGCGAACTGGAATTCTCAGCTTCTCGATGCTCCGATGGTGTTGCTGGTGATACAAGCGAGCTCAACGATGCAAGGAGAACCCCTCCTCAGACCTCGGGCGCGGATGATGCAGCAGGCCGCCGGAAACGCCGGAAACAAAGGCTGGAATCGCCGGAGAAACCCTCTCCGTCGCGCCCTTCCAGCCGCCGGAAAAGTACCCAATCGGCCGGCGTTAGACTCTTCGTTGATCAAGGATCGCAATGAGATAAGTTTGGGAGGACGGGGCTGGCTTGGGAGTTACGTCCGTGAACAGGGGCGTGGCGTCGGGCGCGAATTGGGAAGACGGTGAACAGTGCGCAGCCACTGTTCACCCGATTAAAGCTTCGTTTATATACAGCCGATTAATTGATCAATCTGAGCCCTTCATTTTTGAACCAACGGCCAACACTTGATCTAGGCTCTAGGGCAGTCTAGGGTTTCCAAAAAAATCAGAGATTTTGATCGGGCTCGATCTGAGTCGTATCCTCCGTGTTAGCTCGATCAATTTGACAATTTTGACTCGATTTGACCGCGATTGAGCTTGAGTTGGGTCCGGTTCGAGCCCCTAAAATCAATTAAAATCAAATTAATGCCAAAAATTACCATAAAATCATAAAAATTAGAATCAAGCCTCAGATTATGCAATATAGGACAATTAAGATCAAATCGATCCATTTCATAATTTATTTTCATATAAAAGCCCAAAATTGAATCGATTAAAATCATAAAAATCCTAATTCATCACATTACAACTTAGAATCGGCGACTGAAGTTGAATTTTAACAAACTACGTTGATAATTTTTTTTACAATGTAATCCTACTAAAAGTAAGGCTCATAATTTTTTTAATCTAAATGTAAATATATATTAACAAATTACGTTTATTTTATTTTTCAATTACAGCTTCTCGATTTACTTCCTTATATGATGGTATAAGAGCCGATTGTATGGGATCGCTAGGATGACATATTTCATCTTTTACTAAAGAAGAGTGGACCCATTGAATCCATAACTAATCCTTCATAGAATGAATATTCACAGTTGTTTCATTATTAGTGCATGGTTCTAGCTTTGGATCTCTCTTAAATCTAAGTCACCTTCATTCTTTGGGCAACATATCTCCCCTCCAAGCGACTGGTGTTTTCATGGAGCTCCAAAGGAACACCCGATGGAACATGATGATATTTTTTTACCACCATATATGCATGCATGTCTAGGATATGATCAGAAATATGGGAAACCAGAAAATTGTATTCCTTGCAATACTAATCTTATCAATTCTGCTCCACTTCTAGCTGCATAAGAAATTAAGGGTCATGTTTAATTTGCCCATGCATTAATGTAGCCTGTAATTTTGTCGATTAAGAGGGCATATATAGTACATATCTTAATTTGATTTTAGCAGCCACAAGAGGTACACCCAAATAACAAAAAGGCATGGTTCCTTTGGATATATGAGTTAATCCTATTGTATAAATAGATAGTTAGTCTTGGAACCGATTTAAACTCGTTGGAAGAGGATGCCTACTGAGGTATAGTATCCCTGGCCTCAAGACATAAGCAATAAGTCATCGGTAAATGTCATTTGTCACTACTACAAGAATATATTCAGCTTTAGCGACAGATATTCCGTCATTAACGACAGTTAGCGACCAATTTTTTTCATCTCTAAAAAATCAGTAGCTGACGTCATTTAGCGACATATTTAAATTTCCATTGCTAATATTTAATAATTAGCAACAAACGATGCAAGTTTAAATCTGTTACTCAGACTGTAAACGGAATGCTTTGTTTCTTCTCTAATCTACGATGGATGTTTAATTCCATCGCTAATGTTAGTGACAGATTTAAATTTTTGACGCTAATATCTAATAAATTGTTACAGTATCTGTCCGTTTTCGTATGCTCCTTGTTTACATTTACATAAATATCTATAAACTATCACAAATGATGATTTTCATAATACATACTATACAACAATACAATTACACTTCAATAAACAACAATACAATCACAAATCAAGCTAACAAATTAACTACCAAGATACAATAAATTAACCAATTCACTTAACAAATTCAATATCTTAAACCAATCTAATCACGATACAAGTTAAATCAATCCAATAACAATATAAGTTATACCAATTCAATCACAATACCAATTCAAGTTAACCAATCCAACAACTTAACAAATTCAATATCTTAAACCAATCCAATCACGATATAAGTTAAACCAATCTAATTATGATATAACAACTTATGATATAATAAATTAACCAATCTAACAAGTTAAACTAATCACAATACAATCACAACATATCAAATACAACAAATGAATCCACTTAATATCTCAAATATCTCAAGTTAAACTAATCAAATCATGATATAATCACAAATATCAAATATCTCAATACAATCATAACATATCAAATATCTCAATACAATCATAACATATCAAATATCTAGCATATCTAACTAGTAGTATCGAATCCTACAAAAATATAATAAGATAGGTTATTAATAAAACAATGATATGTATTTAATATGAAAATTAATAAATTTAATTTGTATGTTCACG
Source organism: Curcuma longa (assembly GCF_044706935.1). Lineage (NCBI taxonomy): Eukaryota > Viridiplantae > Streptophyta > Magnoliopsida > Zingiberales > Zingiberaceae > Curcuma > Curcuma longa. Next base: position 1,069,655 of record NC_133876.1, on the reverse strand, counting down.
AGTGATAAATAAAAAAGTTAAAAATATTAACATACCTCTCATACAGCTATTGATCAAGGTCCTGAGAGTCTTGAAGGTTCTAAGTCTCTTGAGAGTCAAAGTCATGTGATATTTGACTCATGCGAGCCATGAATTCTCGCATTTCCTGTCTAATTTTCTCATATCTCAATTGAGTTTGACGAGACTCTTGAAATTCTTATTCTAATATGGAGGGTCGATTCTTCAATGCTTGATTTTTTTTACTCTAGGGCTTCTACCATACTAGATGATCTGTTGGAACGACTACTCCTGGCCTTGGGGGTCATCATATGATCATAAACAACTATCGTTTGAAATCCAAAATCATAAAGAGTGGAGCTCTTTTTCATTTCACCTACCACATCATAATATATCTCATTTACCTAGTTGGTGGAAAAAGTCTGCATCTCACCTCTCCCTCTATTAGGCTGAGACGCCTGTGCAACTCTAATAACCTTTTCATCCTATTTAAAAATAAATTCATATAAGATATATAAAAAAATTAATTATCATTGCTAACAGTTAAACAAAAATTTTAAATTTTAAATTTTGACGTCTAATGTCTATGATCAAGGATCGATAAATGTGTCATCCTTTGACTTATGTGTCTTGGTAAAAATCTTCCAACAAGTAGGTCGCTGTAGTTTATGTTCCTAAATATTAAATAATACAATTAAATAAAAATAAAATCATTGATAATTAAATAATTCTGATATAAATATATTAATTGTAAACTTATCAAGTTTAGCTATATGCTTTATGGATTCAGCACTAAGGCCAACCAGTTCGGTGTTTCTGTTGGTTCTAGCTATCGTTAAATTTGACTGTCATCTTTCTGAAGCCCAAATGACTTGTCATACATCTCAAATATCATCTGGGATAAAAGATGGTCTTACGCCCTTTCTTCTACATTTGTATAGCAGATCCTACAGTTTGGTACAGATATTATTCCATATTTTTTTAAATGTCTCCTCGTGCCCTAGCTCCCAGGTATATTTTTTCTACAAAAAATTTATAAATTAGTATAAACAAATAAAACTCTTGATAATAAAAATGACTTACCAAAAATTTCTCATAGTACAAATCTCACATGCCCTTTTTTACATGTCTCCCTGTAGTATTAGAAAGACACACTCTTTCTTTAAATTTTACTAAATATCTATGTTGTTACTCGATGGCCATTTGGAGTAAAATTGTATTATAAAATATATAAATATTAAACATATGTTATAAAAATATATATAAATTAAAAATTACTAATAACACAAATACTTACCAATCTCGCAAGATAGTTTGGCCATCGAATCACTACTAGAAAAATGCTACTTAGCGGCAGTTATTTAGCGGCGGTTTGAAAAACCGCCGCTATTTTCTGTATTTCCCGGCGGTTTACATTAACCGTCGCTATTTTCTGTGTTTTCCGGCGGTTTATATTAACCGCCAAAAAATGAATTATTTAGCGATGGTTTAAATGTTGATTTGCGGCGGTTTAATAATTTGTGGCGGTTTAAAATTTAATTCGCGGCAGTTTTAAAATTTTCGCTGGGATTTTTTTTTGCGGCGGTTTTGATTCAATTAGCGGCGGTTTATAAAATCCAAAAATTTGCGCGGCGCGATTTCTCTTAAGCGGTCAAGATCTCACGGCAAAAGTTTCTTTAGGTTTTTATTTAGCGGTGTGCACACAGCGCCTCACGCCGACATTTTTGCCTCTTCGCCTTGGTCGCTACCGGCGCACACAGCGCCTCTTCCTCTTGCTCTCTAACGGCGCACACTACGCCTTGACCTCCAAAACCTAACCAAAAAATCCTGTTTCTTTGCCCTCTGCGACCTCTTCGGCGATGTTACAGAGCAAATCATTTGCGAAGAAAACGAAGCAAGGCCGCGTGATCAAGGTTCCCTTTCCTTCCCCAAACCCTAGTTCTACTCCTCTTTCTCTTCTTTTTTTTCTTATGTTTCCGTTGCTCAAGTGGTGAGGGAACACTAGTTGAGGGATGACAGGTTCAAGTGTGGGAGTAGCTGGATCAAGTGTTAAGGAGGGGGTTGAAAAATTGGAATCAGCTAAAGCAGATGTCTTTTTCAGAATAAATTGGGTGAGTAGGGACTTGGCTTTTGATGAACATTCACTGCATTAACTGTGATTACAGGTTCACGAGCATTTGTTGTAATCTAATCGCAGACCCCATGTGGGAAGAGCCCCCTCCAATGGTGATATTATGGAGCATGAATGATCTTTCAAGGCTAGCACTAGGGAGGTCTGAAAATGAAGCAAAGGAACAAGGGAAAGTTGATATTTCACAATCAAGGTATGACCATTTGTAATGTTTGCTCTATCATCACCTCAAGTTCTCTCTCTGTCGTGTTGTTGATATGTATAAATAATAGGACTCTTACATGGCTCTTCCACCATCTCAAAGACATGGAGGAATCAATCAACTCGTCTGTGAGCAGCCTACCCTGCAGCTCAGAAGTGAGTGGATGGACCATGTACTTGGAGGACTTCATGGCAGCAGAGGAGAAATCTCAGGTTGTGAGTTGCTCTTCCATCATCTCTGATGCTGCTCCAGCTTCATCAACAGTAGTCGATGTATCAGGAGAAAGCAGAAAACTGAGACTAAAGAGGGAGAAGGAGGATGATTCTTAGCAAGATATTGCTTCCTCATCGTTTAACAGTCCCAGTCCCAAGGTTATATAAAACCTTTATTTATATTTAGTTAAAATCCAACTTACTTTAGGATTATGTATTCATTTTAATTTTCAAACAGGTTGCTGAAAATGATCACAGCCTTGAGGGGGGCATACCTAAGGTATTATTTTTCAGCTATCAATTAATCCATAATATGTTTTGCTAAATTTGTTTTTAATAAATGAGTGTTGCATTTCATGTCATGACTCATGAGTGAGCAAGAACTGAAAGAAGCTGAAGCTGAATCCAATTTTATTGAGGGAACTGAAGGATGTCTGGTGCTGAAGAATACTTGCTTAGTTCCTTTGTCCAGGCCTTTGATCTGGATGATTAACAGTCATGGGAGCTCTTTAATTAGTTGAAAAGGATTCTATCAAAATTGTGCTGAAAATGATTTACATGTATAAAAGAAATTCAAGATGACTTTTTCAGAATACTATGCATGTATATATTCATGGAGATGTGCATCTTGAATTGTTCTTAATTAATTCCTACGTGGTTTTGGTTTTTGTAGGTAATAGCAGGCTATCTATTAGAGGAAGAGATAAGTGAACTGAGCGAGATATTCAGGAGTATGGACTCTGACAATAGCGGATCGATAACACTAGAAGAACTGAGGAAAGGTCTTGCCGATCAAGGATCAAAGCTCTCAGAGAGAGAACTCACATTGTTGATGGAAGGTGTAAGCTGTACAAAGTGAAGCGCTCGATGTAGCTAATTCAACAGGTGGAATTCATTTCTGACCTTTGTTATTGGTTACTCTATGTGTGTCAAAATTTTGATTTTTTTTTCTATGACATCATTGATCTTCTTCTTGTACAGTTGGGCATCTACTTTGTGATAGGTTTATTTTGTGTAGTATTGAATCTAGCATGAGTGACAAGATTTAGTTTGTCTCTTCTATTTTTTTTTGTACTTGTGCAGACATGCCTACTTTACAAGTTTGAAGAGCGCTTCAAAGATGACTATTTTTCAAAAAACAACGAATTTGCAACCTGGTTGAAGGAAAAGAGAGGGATCTATTTCTAGGATTTGACATCTGAGAAAACTAGAGAGATTTCTCAGTTTTTTTGTAACCAAACAAAGTTTCAATTTTTTTATAACCTAAATTCATTGTATTTGACATCTGAGAACTTTGATATCCATGTGTAATGATTGATATTTGTTTACTAGTTTTGTAAAAATTAATGCAAGTAAAATTTTCTATTTATTATAATTTTTGGTTTAATTTTTGTATTTATTTATAAAAACTATCGCAGGCTGAAAAATTTGTAATTGCACATTCAAAGCTTAAACTGTCGGGAAATTATTTTGCGGCAGTTTTAGCAAACCGCCGGGAAACCATTTCGCGGCAGTTTTAGTAAACCGTCGGGAAACCATTTAGCGGCAGTTTTAGCAAACCGCCGGGAAATATTTCGAACCGCCGCAAACACAACCGCCGGGAAATATTTCAAACCGCCGCAAAAACAACCGCCGGGAAATATTTCAAACCGCCGCAAAAACAACCGTCGGGAAATCTATTTTAGTGGCGGTTATTCCAGCGGTTCTCTAAAACCGCCGCTAAATGGTTTAACGACACCGGTATCAGCGGCGGTTTGGTAAACCGCCGGGAAATGATTTTGCGGCGGTTCCAAACCGCCGCTAAACGAATTTTAAACCGCCGGGAAATCCTTTTTTTCTTGTAGTGAATGTTGCTGTATGATCTGACATATCTATATCTGCACAATAACATTATGACACATACATATTCGAAATAATAATCAAATCGTTAGTGAGATCTACATGTAACAAAATAAATATTTTGAACTTGTTCTGAATTAATTTACAATAATGTTAATATTCAATCATCGTTACAAACTAAATCATCAACATTAATATTTTTAGGATCCTCCTCACTAGACTCAATTAGTTCAATAAACTCCTCACTATTGGACATATCTCCATCATCTATCTCTTGATAAGGCATATTAGCATCTACAAGTAAAGTAGATGTTGATTGAATCTAAAAATTTACTAAATATATCTCCACTTCTTCATTTTGAAATGCATCATGGTGTTGAGTTGTGATAGAGTATGGTATTTCTATGGTCAAGCGAGCCTTTGTTTGACAAACTGTTAACCATTTACTAACTTTTCTTACTTTAATCGGGTATTCAAAATAGAAAATCTGACACATTTGGATCGCAAAAATGAAGGGTTCAAACTTGTTGAACTTTTTATTTGCATTAACCTCAACTAAATTATAGTTTGAATGTATTCTGGTACCTGTTCTAGAAGTTGGATCATACCAAGAATATTTGAATATCACATACCTTTTTTATAGAAGGTAGGATATTCAACCTCGATGATTTCTTTAAGTCTCCCATAATAATCAAACTCAAAATTATTATTGTTGATAGATCCTTTTATGTAAACATCAAAATTAAAGGTTCACTACAAGAAAATAGGAGTTCAGAGATAAAAAATTCTGTCTCTGAAAATTATTTTTTTGTCTCTAAACAATATTCACAATATTCAAGATAGAATATTTTGTATTAAAAATTCGTTAGTGAAACCCCTAGCTAATTTTGAGGCAAAAATATTTCATCTCTAATTTCAAAAATTATTTGAAAATTTATTTATAAATCTATTTTTAATTTGTCAAATGAAATTAATTTTAAATATAAATTTCGTCTCTAATTTTATTTTGAAATCTTCATTAGTGATTATATATCAAATATAATTTTAATCCATTTATAAATTCATTTATAATACTATTTATAAATCTGTATATAAATTTTATCTCTAATTTAATTTTAAATCCGTCATTAATCTATCTCAAATATGCATATAAATTTATATTTAAATTTATCACTAAATTTTTATTATTTATTATTTCTATATTTCTTATCTATATTTCTTCGTCGTAACCAACTCAACTATGCTCCCAAAAGCGAGTTACTAAAACTCAATTGGCTAATTTTTATACTATCTTAGTAGTAATAATTCATACTTTACCATAATAAAAAGAAAAAATTGATTTTATTAGAGTGAAATAAATTAATAATTTCATAATAAAGTCATCTCCACTTATATAAATCTGAATTAAATTTTATTTTTATTTTAAAAATAATATCTAATTTATATAAATTCCAAATAGATTTATTTTTAACTCAAAGTTTTTAAAAATTTTAAACAGATTTATTAATAAAAATTATATAGTTTTAAATTTTATTTGTAATTAGTATTTATTTTTTTTTAAAATTATTTATAATTTCATTTCAAATTCATTTTAATTTTTATCTCAAAATTTTTATCATACATTATATTTTATTAAAGTGAAATAGATTAATATTATCATAGTAAATTCGTCTTTGATTTATCTAAATCTAAAACAGATTTTAATTTTGTCTTAAATTTTTATTAAATTTTAAATGGATGTTTTGACAAAAATCATATAATCTCAAATTCTATTTATAATTCATATTTATTTTTATTTATAAAAATTTATATATAATTTTTTTATCAAATTTCTTTTAAGTTTCATCTTAATTTTTTTTTTCAAATGTTATATTTTATTAAAGTAAAATAAATTAGCAATTTTGTATAAATCCACATCTAATTTATCTAAATCTAAAATAGATTATAATTTTATCTTAAATTTTTATTAAATTTTAAACGGATATTTTGACAAAAATCATACGGTCTCAAATTTTGTTCATATTTAATTTTATTTATAAAAATTTATATATAATTTTGTATCAAATTTATTTTAAATTCTGTCTTTTTTTTTTTCCAAATGTTATATTTTATTAAAGTGAAATGGATTAGTAATTTTATAGTAAATCTGTCTCTAATTTATCTAAATCTTTTTATTAAATTTTAAACGGATATTTTGACAGAAATCATACGGTCTCAAATTTTGTTTATAATTTATATATTTTTTTATTTATAAAAATTTATATATAATTTGGTATGAAATTTATTTTAATTTCATCTTAATTTTTTTTCAAATGTTATATTTTATTAAAGTGAAACGAATTAGTAGTTTTGTAGCAAATCTATCTTTAATTTATATAAATTTGAAATAGATTTTAATTTCGTCTTAAAAATCTGTTTTTGAAGTCCTATTTTCTTGTAGTGACCCTGATTAGAGTGGTTTGCATTGTTTTAAGGATTGCTACGTTGCACACCAACGTTTGGCCATTGTGGATCCTGCATCTGGAGATCAAACCACTCTACAACGAAGACAACTCAATTATTGTTACGGTCAATGGAGAAATTTACAACCATGAGGAATTAAGAGCCTACCTTGAATCTCATCAAATCTGGACTGGAAGTGATTGTGAAGTTATTGCACACCTTTATGAAGATTCACCTGATTTGGATAAGGTGGTGGAAACAACTTTCCATCGGCTCTTACAGAAATGAACTAAGAAATGATGATTTTAGAAATAAATTCACTGAGGTTGTCATGTAATAAGCCACATGTTGATTGTGTTGGGGCATTATTCTTTTCTGTGATGAAGTAACAATGAGATATACCAAAACATTGCCAAGATTGTTATGGAATAGTACGTCTAAGTCAAGATCTAATCCAATTGACAATTACATGATAGAGACAAGGCTTGATCTCGTGGCTGATTAGCTCAGATCGATGTCCAACCCCATAGCTAGCTCGCTCATCACCTAGCTCGGTTCGAGGCTTCACACTCTATGACTCTAAGCCCGAGCTCTTCCCACCACCCAAGCTCTTCTCTCAGTAATTGCCTGAGCTCTCCTCCCTGGCTCGGCAATCATTCGAGCTCTCCTCCCTAGCTCGGCAATCGTTCGAGCTCTCCTCCCTAGCTCAACAATCGCCCGAGCTCTCCTCCCTGGCTCAGTGATTGCCCGAGCTCTCCTCTCTGGCTCAACAACCACCCAAGCTCTCCCCTCTAGCTCATCTGTCGATCTCTGACTCAACCTCGTGGTCAACCAACTCCGCCACTCACTTAGCGCCCCACTCAGTGCTCCACTAGTTTTGCTCCCGAATGAATCCGTAATCTCCTAGCTAAAGGTCGGCTCCTCCGTCAACTCAACCTCTCTGAGTCCGCATTTCTGCCCAGATGGCCACTAGAAGGATACGTGCAGTAATACAATATTTGAAGGCAGCTCACTTGCTTCATTAGTACAACATGATTAATGCAGTATGGTCCTTGATCATACCGATTATGAGTGATAATGTTATATTTGAGAAGTGTCCTAATAAGATAAAAAGCTTAAAGATAGAAATCACAAGTTCTTAGAATTTCAACAAAACTATTATAGAATATAAAGCTATTATTTATGAAAGCCTTAATATGTAACAACTACTCTTTAATCAACTCAACGCATATTTAATTGACTAAAAGACTTTTCATTTGGCTCAACATCTATCAAATGAAAATTTTAAGCACGCCTTATGTGCTACCTGGAGCACCATACTCCAATTGATGTCAACACCTATTTAAGTACCATACTCCAATTGATGTCAACGCCTTATGTTCCCCTCAAATGATGGACTACCCTATTCCAATCGATGTCATTCCTTGCCATGTCACACATCTTATGTACTACCATACTCTAAAACAATCATGAGTTTATAAGGTTTCCCACATGGCTTCTTGATTAATTAGAATCGATGGAATTAATATATCTTTATAATGATATGATATTGTCCACTTTAGATCTAAACCCTTGTAATTTTATTTTTAAATTTTTCTCAAAATGCCTCCTACAAATGAAACTCATGATTTTTTAATATATTTTTCAATGTAAGACTTTGATTGTAATCACAATACAATTGACTCCAATCTAATTTAGTTGACTCAACCAAATTCTAGTCAACTCATTTTTAAGTAACTAAAAACTTCTTCAATTGACTCAACTTAAACATAGAGCATCTATTTTTAGCAGTTGACAATCTAATCGAGTCAAGTTACTTCAGTTGACTAAATTCAATTTTAGTTGACTCGAGATGAAATGAAACTCTTTTGCTTGCAAGCAACAGGGCCGACTTTAGGCATAGGCCTATGCCTAGGGCCCTAATTTTATTGGAGCTCAATTTTTTAATATATCAATTATTATAATTATATAATATATTGAGAGAATAAAAAATTATTAAAATATCTTTATTGAATTTTGTAGAGATTTGGTCATTGGATTTCGTAAAGATTTTGGTATGATTCCAATATATTTAATATTTCTCAATTCTTAAAACTCTAATTTATTAATTTCTTTATATTTCTCTTCTTCCTTCCTTATTAATCTAATAACTTATTTTGCCCAACTTCAAACAGTTTACTCATTTGATAGCTTATTTTCTCTCCTCAAGACATTTTTGAGGTCATCACAAGAGGTGCAAGGAGAGGAACGATCAGAATTAAGATCCTTTGTCATAAATTTTTCGGTGATCTTAAGACCTAAAGGTATCACCTTCCTTATTTCCCTATCAAATCTTCTTTTTTATGTTTCTGTTAATTTCTTATTTTCTTATCAATGATTCTTGTTATAAACTTGTAATCTTGACAGTTCACATGCATTAGAAAAAATTAAAAATTTTAGACTTGTTATGTCACTTGTGATTTATCTTCATATTTCATCTTTATTCTCAAAATTTTAAAAATTTTTTATTCTAAATATTTCATCTTTATTTACTTAATTACTCTCATATTTTAATTATGGTGAAATTTCATCAATATCATAATTCTAATTTTAAATTTAGCAGGTCATTTGTCGAACTTTGAAATATCATCAGATTAAAATTTGGCATCAAGAAGAATTGATGTGTTATAAGTATTTTATAATCTATAATTTGGCATCAAGAAGAATTGATGTGTTATTCTTTTTCTCTTTGTTCATTTGTATTTTAGTGTTTAGCCCACCCTAATTAAAATTGCTGGAGGATTTTGATTTCATTCTAGATTTAATTGCAATTCCTTGTAATCTCTAAAAACTCACTCATCTTCCAAAGCATGCATTAACTAAGATGTGTCACCTTTAGGTCTTCCTCATTTACATATTAGTCTCATGATTTTATCTTGTGATAAGAGAGCTGTAAATCACAAAACCTCCCCAAATCAAAAATACTTTTTGAATTTTTTAGAATGCAAGTATGGAATGATTGTATTCTGATTTGAATGAATGCGTTTGCAAAGAGGGGGCCTTTGGAAAGAGGGGGCCTTAGAAAAGTGTACCCTAAAGTGTTCAATACGTGCTACACACCACCCTTGCAAAAAAAAAAATGATAATCCCAGTAAGTCGCATTGACTCAATTCCTAGGGGTGACCGGTCCGATCCCACGAAAGTTTTCCACCGGCCACCAGGGTAAATCGGGAAACGCACGTAGCGGCCAACCCAGATGTCCAGCATCCTTTGATTGCGATCTACATTTGGAGGAAAATTCCTGCAAATACGCCGTAGCTGGGAATCGAACCGCGGATGTCTGGGTGACAACCTAGATGTCCTACTGCAGCACCATGGCGGTGCTATACACCGCCCTTGCAAGATCCAAGCATAGTTGGGTTGAATCGATTAAATCCTAAGAACACAAAAACATAATATAAGGAAGGTTTAATAACTAACCTTTCCTTTCCAATGTGGGATTATCTTATATTCCTTTCCGTGATGGATATTATTTGAGTTCACTTTAATAATTAATTTTTCATTATTCAAAATTAATTTTAAAAAATTAAATATTCAAAAATTTTGGAACTTGTACATTTGAAGAATACATCAAAAACACAAATTAAACCTAATTAGGAAGTAAAATTGATGAATAGTCCCTTTGTTATAATGGGACAATAGATCAATTTTCGATTGACGCATATTCTCAAGGGAAAATTTCTTTCGTTCCTAATCACTTGACAGTCGGTTATATGACCTTGTAATTTATTTCTCTTCATATAATATAAAAGACGGACTATGAAAAACATCTGAGACGACATAATCATGTTTTGGTACAATGAAAACAGATGGATAAATTCAAAAATATGTATATCATTAAGTATTTACCAACTTTAAATGCTCATTTGTTAAAATATTGTAAACAATATCAAAACTTTTATTTCTTCCCATTCATACAGCGAAAAAGGAGAGAGACTATACGTCAACCTTCTTTAAATTAAAAAAAACATAAATATTAAAAAAAATCAATGTATTGGAATTTTTTATTAATTGATTTTATATAATTCTCAGTGCTTGCCATCTCCTTCTCATGGTTTCAACGGCTACTTTTCTACAAATTTAGAAAGAGGTAATAGCTCACAACGGTCGTTTTACCGTTGCAAACCTCCAATTTTGAATGTATTAAAACCCCCTTTATCCTCTACTTCTTCCCCCATCGCTCAGCTCTCTTCTCTGTTCTTCCTTCTTGGATCGATCTCTCTGTCACAATTTTCCTCTGTGTTGCTGCGATGGAGACTCCGTCATCGACAAGGAGAATCACAAGATCGCAAGCAGCTGCCGCAGTCGCCTCCGCCAACTCCCGTGAGAAAAACGCACCGTTCTGTCTTCTTTATTCCAATTGATTTCAGTTTAGGAACAAGCAATCGATTTGAAATTTTGAATTTAGGGACGAACAATTTATTTATTTTATCATGCCTTTTTGTCCAGAGATCAAGAGCAAGCAAGATGATTCTTCGCAGCGTGCGAGATCCAAAAATGGCGGTGAGCGCCAGGCGCTCCTCGACGTCACCAACGAATCCCCCGTCGTCGGGCTGGCCTCCGGATGCTTCCTCCAGAAAGAGAAGACGCCATCGGAGGCGGCGGCTAAGTACCGCGTCCTAGCCGGAAGGGGGACTCCTGGATCGGGCGAGGAGGTGCTCCGTGGCCAGGTGCGGACGCTGCTGCAGAAGGTGGAGGAAGAAACCGAACATCCCTCCTTCGCATTCGGGCAACCCCATCATCCTCCGCCGCCTTTGTTTCCTGCTCTCTTGGGCATCGATAAATCTCCGCTCCAGTTACTTGCTCCGACGCCGGCCAACACTCCGCAGATTCCCGGGGAAGGAGATTTCGTGCCGATGGAGATAGTAATCGCGTTGCCTTGCATTCCTTCACAAACTGTCCAGGCAGAGGAGATACTCGTTGCTGAAGAATGCCAGCTCAACCGTGCGTTGACATTTGACTCGCCGGAAAAGTCCGACGCCTCAGACGACCCGTCAACGATCTCGTCGTGCGACAGCATCAGCCCGGAGAAGTCCCAAGAGTATGACAGCTCCTCCGTCTGGTCCAATCAGGTAAACGTCAGCACCGACTCGGTCAGCGACGAAGATGTCGAGGAAGGAGAAGAAGAAGATGAAGAGCTGGATGACCTGTGTGAAGGCATGAAAAAGATGTGGATGGAGCAGGAAAAGCCAAAACTGCCGGAATTCACCGGGAAGCATACGAGATTCGTGTACAACAGCGACGACGAGATCGAAGCAGAAGAGGCAGTGGGTGAATCGAAGGCTGTCTCGCCAAGCGTGCTAGTGTTGAAGGGATTGCCTGTGCCGGAAGGGAAACATCTCCGCTTCCAGGAGGAAGACGAATCAGAGGAATAAATGCATGCAATCGACAAGTTTGCAATTTCCTTACAATCGCTGTCTTTCTGTGACACCGTTTTCCAGTTTCTGCTCTTCTTCTGGTTATTTCAGTTTTCGTCATTGCGTTTGGTCAATGGATTGACAACAGATTTTATAAAAATTCTCTACTTTTTGTTCTTAAATTTGACTCCCTTGATGTGTTTGTCAATGAATTGACATAATTTCGTTCATCTCATCTGAACTCAAGCTCCTTCTCCAACTCCCCATTAAGCAATTCATCTTCCAATAAAAGCATTAGATGTTGATTTACGAAGGATTGAAAAGGTAGAACAAGAAAGTCTCACAGAATTCCAGATAAACGAAGTCTGAGCAACCTCAATAAACAGAAAATCTATGTAACAAACTCCGACAAGATTTATCATACGGATATTGAGCATTTTGCTAATTCATATTCTTTAAATTATTTTGATACGCTTGAAATCAACTACTTGTTTCTATAAAGAGCACCACGCTACATACTGTTGTTTTTCAAAGGGAGAGCTTTATGTTTTCCTGCCTTAGCATAAAAAAATCATGATTCTCCATTTTAATTTAGAAACCAAACTAAAAATATTCGACAAAAAAAAATAAAAATAAATTGATCATATCTCATTGATTGCTGTTTTGCTAGGTTCGAAAAAAGTTCTATTATTGTTGATTTCCTAAAAAAAAAAAAGATTAACGAGTCGTAGTAAATTGTATATATTGATTCGAATAGGAAGCTTTTATAATTTATGCAAAGTAACCATTTATCCTCAACAAATCATGCTGTAATCATGTTTTCGTCTTTCGCCTCATCTACTTTACTGAATATGACTTTTTTTTTTTTCCTTTCTCCCTTCAACCCACCACCTTTATCTAAATGAAAAATCATTCATTCTGAAAAATCTGAGACGGGTAGATTTATTCATTTTTAGATTTATTCTGTGCACGAATGAATCGACTCGAATACCTAAATTATCTCAAAAAAAAATTTTATGCTCCCGAATTTATCAGATGATTGAATCAAGGAAAATCATTTGTTTTCAAAATTAATTGAGTCCAAGGGTGAAGAGATTCAGGAAGGATGATCTTCTTGTTGCCTAAAGTGATGAAAGACTCCTATGCACTATACATTTTATCTAAACTTTTGAGATGAGGAGACCAGAAAAATGCTACATGTGTGGTGGTCCCAGTGGCAATTGATATCGTCAGGGATGATACGAACTCATGAACAAAAACTAACTTCATTATTCACAGAATTTGGAAACTGGAATTTCTCAGAGAATGAACATTAATAAGGACTCTCTCCGTTTACCATTTCACACCGGAGGACGCAGCACAAGAAGCCAACAATGAAGGAACGCGACAGCCACAGCTGCAGCGATGGGTCCCTCGAAATCCTTAGTCAATATGAATGTTACATAGTTATTAGTAGTAGAATTTTTATTGCTTTTGTACATTCCATATATAATCTCCGACGTAGCATCGTCAAAGCGCCTCCACCAATGCTGGCGAGGATTCATCCGTCCCTGCCTCTTCTTCTTCCTCCTCCCACCTCCTCGGCGTCCCACAGGAAATGAGCATACGAACCGAGAACATAGCTGCAGATTAACACGTATATTTGTACTAGAGATCGAGATGGATTTTTTTTAGAGGGGGAAATGTTGGACCCAGGAAGTTTGTTTGATTACCAGTCATTTGGGGATGCCTGGATAGCCCGCTCGAAGTAGCCTTTCGCCCTCTCCTCGTCCCTGTGAGTCTCCCATACCAGGTTCCCGTAGAGAGACAGCACCTCGCCGTCGCCCGGGCTCGCCAGGATCGCCCGCCCGTAGCATCCCTCTGCAGCTTTAGCATCGCCTTCCACCTTTTCAAGAGATCGATGCCAGAGGAAAAGGGATTATGAATCTTTCGAGTAGGGCGATCGGGAAGTCGAATCGTTCACAAATCCTCACTCACCTCGTGAAGGAATCGTCCGTAGTTCCTCAAGAGGAGCGGGTTGGCAGGATCGATCCGCAGCATCTGCTGGTAATAATCGGAGATCCTCCTGTTGGCATCCCGATTGCCACTTTCGCCGTCGCCCTTCCCTGATCCGCCGACGTTCTTCCCTTTTCCAGTGCCATCGCCGGAGTACTCCACCTGCTCCTCCCCGACGAGCGACGCCTGCTGTCTCATCGCCACCGACACTCCCAGTTCATCCTCCTCCTCCGCCGCCTTCAACCGGATCGGGGCCCGGAAGCCGGCACGATGGGAAGGGTTCGATCCGACGAGATCCGCCTCCGATCTGCAGCGCCGAAGGAGGGGTGCCTTCCTCGCGCCTTCTGCTTGGAAGTGGAGCGAAGCAGCGCGCCGGTACCTCGGAGAAAGCAGGGAGCTCGTTGTACTCTGCCGGAGGAACGAGTCAAATCCAGAATCGTGCGATCCGTCCTTCCTCGGAGAAGCGAGGAAGGAGCCACTGCGGATGAGGATCGTGGGTCTCATCTCCGATTTCTCGCTCGGAAGCCGACGAGTCGTTAACGCGGTTGCCGAGGTCGAAAAGTTCCAGCGGCATGCATTTATACCGGTCCTGACGACGCCGTTAGGGTGGGTGGTGATTCACGTGACGGCGTCACGGGGTACGGGAAGGTGAAGAGGCGACGCGTGTGCAGGCCGCACGTGAAGGGGAGGAGGAGGAGGCGCCGGGCGCGGGTACACGTGGAGGTGGGCAACGGGGGCGGTGGCCACGGAGCGATATTTTACCAGGTCACCGGTCATCGTTAGTTTCCTCAAGTTACGTGTGATTGTTAATTTTTTATTATTGAATAAACTAACTCATAATTTTAGGCTTAAACTTGTTTTTTTTATCATTCGTGGTTTTAATTAAAATTTAGTTGGAGAAGGAGAGAAAAATATTATTTAGCGGCTATATAACAAGAAATATTATGTATTAAAAAATATTTGGCAATTATATAAATAGAACAAATAAGAAGAAATCATTTATTTCCTCACGACCTAAATTAGTCAAATGCATTGCAAGAGGTTCGAGTAGTAAAAACACATATTTATTTGTGAAATTTGACGAGGGATAAAGTAAACCTTGCAAATCAAACAAAATATTATAAATAACAAATCCTAAAACTTTTCATAGAGGGAAGATGACTGAAAAGACAAAGGATGGATTAGAGAAATATACTTAAAAAGAAAAATTAAGTGCAAAGTAAAGCTACGTATAACAACAATTTTAGACGATGCATCTACCGATTTGGTTTTGGGTAGTCTAAACGTTTAGATAGGTAAATTTAAAAGGACATTTTAAATAAAAATATAATAAATGGATAAGATATGTTTTTATAAATCAAAATGGGACGGCTTTTTAACTATTCGGTAAAAAGGTAACTCCCTTTTAAATTTTTATCCAAAAATAGAAATAAAAAAGGAACAAGTTATTTCTCTTTCTCGCTCATTGCGTTAGTCTGGTTTGTTTTTGACTTGTATATCTGCAACACTCCATCTGGTTCCCTTGTTCGTGACTTCAACACCAAGACTAACCCAAAAGGAAGAGTCGTAGCTATAACTCACGCCTCCAAGGCATGATTCAGTTGATTAGTACGAAACAGACTTGTTAAAGTGGGCAAGGATTAAATTTTGAACTGAGATAATATCCTCTCCCGTAGTGATCAACTATAGCTTTCCAATTTACTTCCTCACAGATGATCGTGGAATTGATTGTGTGGACAGCTGGGGTGACAGACTTGCTGAACTCACTCTTTCTTTCTCGTGCTTCTCACTCTCCAGTTCCTTTCCAACAGAATCCTACACTCCACAGATCTATCCTGCTGGGACTTAGCTACCTCTTCTATCTTCTTTCATCTGCCTTTTGTGTGTTTCTTATATATTGCCATTCCCCCCTTTTGGATGGTGTTTTCTGATGTACACTCATCTTCAAATCATATTGCGAGAGGGAGAGTCCTTGGGCGTTCATCTTCCTTTAGATGGATGATGATGATGACTGCTAGCTCAGCTAGGTAGGTATTTCAAATCTAAAAAAGGTTTAAGGTTTAGGGTTTGGTGACTGCTATTGCATTAATTCACCAAGATTGCTACATGATAAGGTGCATCAAAGTATTAACTGAATCTAATCACCATAGTTTTGAAAACTATTAGCAAAGTCATTGAAAACCTAATGCATCAGGTGGCCTAAAGAGGAAATGGATGATGGAGAATAGCCAAGACAAGGAGAATGAACAAGTTTGGCAAACTAAGTTGAACACCTAATCCTGGAGAGTCCCATTATCAATGTTTTCATGCTACTTGTTAGGTACTGCAAGTTTTACTAATTTTCTGGAACTTGCATGTTAAGTCTCTGATAAGCAGAAAACTACTAACTTTCAAGTGCCAATCTTATTTTGTCCCCCAAATTACCTTAATCCTTCTCTCATCCATCACTTTGGTTACACTTCTATCACTTAGCAATAAGACATTCACAATATATTTGCATTTCAAAAACATCTGAGAGTATATAATTTTTAGCATCTACTACTTAGTCAGCTTCTTAGAGAATAAAGAGTTATAAGCAACAAGCTAAAGAATGCCAGTGTGGCAGATAATTGTAGTTTCTACTACCTAAAGGAAGATACTTCTTTCTTAACATTAATTTATTTTAGCAAATAGTTGGGATGCAATCGAAAGCAGTACATACACTCCAAAAAAACAAGTCAGGAAATAAATTCAGGATAGTTAACCTGTTGACAAGGTTCTACTTAGGGGTTTTCTACTTGACCAATCACCTCAAGGATACATTTCATCTAAATTGGAACAGTATACTCACATCAGAATCAATAAAATATTTCACAAGAGAAGTTTACAATAACAAAGAAACATTAGACAGAGATAAAAGATCCAAGTTACAATTCTATTACTTAGCAAATAAGACACTCATGGCACAGTTACATTTCAAAAACATCTGGAAGAGTTCTTAATCTTAGGATTCACTACTTCAATCAACTACTTCAAGAATATAATTATAAGCAATAAGCTAAAGAATGCCAATGGAACAGATAATCAACATTTTGACTAAATAAAGGAAGTATACTACTCTTTCTACTTATATGCAAGACATAAACTCCAGATAAGTCAGGAAATGAATTCAGTAAAATTACTGTGTTGACAAGGTACTACACTACACAGGGGATTTATCCTTAACCAATCAGTTCAAAGATACATTCCATTCAAAATGGGAGCAGCAGGATATTCAGCATCAGAATCAAATGCAATATTTGGCAGGAGAAGTCTATGCTAACTACAAAGAAACTACAATATACTGCACTTCACCTATCTAATGTCCGCCACGCATACGTCTTGAACTCCCGAGTGATTGAATGCTAGCAACATCTCCATTGCAATTCACTAAGCCAACAGTTGCCGTCGTCATCTTGAGGATTGTGCTCCGGTTTTTTGGTCGGAGCAATACATGAAACAAATATAGATTGTCAAATTTCCAAGCTTTGATATAGGAGTAGAGTCTGGGCTTTGGACGACGATCATTACTTGGAGTTACAGCATATCCCTCCATCTAGGGCTCAGTATAGGCAAGAACCCTGACGGCGATTGAGGGAACCAGAGCCCAGGTGAAGGCAGTGGCTGCGGCCCGGGTGATGGTCCGGCCCCCAAAATCCCCGGCTGTGGCAACGGCGAGAGGGCAAAATTGGGAGTCAATGGCGGAGGGTAAGGAAACCCCGGCGAAAGCAGAGGGTACGGAGATCTGGGCGAGAGCAGATCGAGAAACGCCGTCGGAGAAGGAAACGCGGATGGCGGAGTAGGGAGCGGCAGCGAGGCCGAATTAGGGACCCCTCGGGGAGGAGGCAAGGGGAAGGGTGGGCGCGGAGAGGGAAGCAGCCCCGGGGAGGGAAGCGGCGGCGGCGGACGAGGGTGGCGGGAAGCGTCGGAGCTGAGGAGGGAGCTTTCTAGATAGCGCATATAGGCGGAGACGGGGGACTCGGCCCAGCTGGGGCCGTCGGGGCGGGGGAAGACAGCGCGACTGTGATTGAGATTAATGTTAGGATTAGGGAAAGGGGGAGGAGGGTGAGCGTGGGGGTGGGGTTGAGGACGGGCAGCGTGGGGAGGGGGAGGAGGAGGTGGGCGAGCGATGGGGGCGAGCGGGGGAGGGCGGATCTTTTGGAGGCGGGAGCTGGAGGGGCGGGGCTGGGGGACGGCGGGGGGGCCTGGGGTGGAGTCGCGGGAGGGGGTGCCGGTGAGCTGCTGGACGATGCTGCGGAAGTCGTTCTTGCTGATGTTGTAGACCTGCGGCTGCGGCTGCGGCGGCGGCTGTTGCTGTTGCTGTTGCGGCTGGTGGTTCGTCGGAGGCGGAGGATAAGGCCGGT
Organism: Curcuma longa; assembly: GCF_044706935.1. Classification (NCBI taxonomy): domain Eukaryota; kingdom Viridiplantae; phylum Streptophyta; class Magnoliopsida; order Zingiberales; family Zingiberaceae; genus Curcuma; species Curcuma longa. The sequence goes on along the minus strand of NC_133876.1, from coordinate 1,051,059 downwards.
GGTTGTAGTAGGCGGGTTGGTGGAGAGGGCTCTTGCGGATGTTCTTCCCCATCTTGTTGACTCCCAGCTGCTGCTGATGGTGGTTGCTGTTTCTAGAATGATCCATTGCTGTCCTCCCAATCAGATCAAGCTATTGAAATTACGACGAAAAGAGAGGACGGCGGACGAGACATGAGAGACGAAGAAGGAGATCTGGAGATGGAGAAGGAAAGGAAGAGGAGAGGAGAGGAGAGAGAGGCGATTTCACTGATCAGAAAGGGAAAAGGGAAAGGAAGAGAAGAGAGATGCGATTTCAGTGATTTGGGGGAGGATCCGGAGACGAAAAATTGGACTGGACAGGGCGAGGGCGTGTAATAGGTTGACTTGTTACGGTGCATGCACTAGCAACTGAGAAGGAACAAATCCTAATCTGGATTCTGGAGACAGCAAAATATCATAAAAGCTAAGCTATTATTTAATTTTCATATTATTAATTTTCATTAATTATTGAATTTTTCATGGTTGGAATCGACTCTCGCACTTGGACCTTCATCTGACAGCTAGAGGCTGAGTGAGGGAGGCCCAAAAACAGAAGGCATATTCGTAACGAAGAATAACAGAAATCTCTCCACTCGTATAGGGTAGATTCTACCCTTATTTCAAATTCATTTTAAAGTTTTATGTTAAGAATGTAGTCATCAACAAATGTCTCTTCACAATGTCACCAAGAGAGCTTTCAGTGTCCTAAACAAGAGGTTCCTAGTTGTTAAAAGTGGAACAAATCCCCTAACATTACATTCATGTCAACATTGCTTTGTCATGATATTTACTTCATAATTTCTTAATGGAAGATGGATCTAGATGAGAGAATAGTTGATGAATTGTGTCGTGAATTGAATGCAAATTCCAACGACTAAGTGAGTTATAATGAAAAGCAAGAAGAGGACTAGAGGAAAGCGAGTTTGATTAGGGATGGCATAGCTAATGCCATGTGGTCATACTACATTATAAAATAGATGTAGTTTGAGTAATCCAATGATGTAATGTGCCAATTATGTGTGACTCCATCTTGTACTACTAATAGGTAATGTATTAATTGTGCTAATTGTCAATGCTCAATGTTTCATGTTCATCAATGAACTATGTTCTTATTAATGTAGTTTTATTTTCTTTGCAGAATATTATCATAATTGAATGTTATGTGCTTATGGTTTTTAATAACATAGTAAGTTTTTTTAGTAAGAAGTTTGGAATTCTATTGACCAAGGATAATTTGAAAAATTGAATTAAATAGTTGAAGAACCACTTCAATACTTTTACAATTTGTTTAAGAATGGAAGTGGAGTTCAGTAACACACTGGGAATAAGATTTGAGACTAAGAAGAAAATTTGAAAACAACTTATTGATGTAAAAATTTTATAATAGTTATTCTAACTTTTGCTTTGATATTTATTTGACTATTATGTTATTAGCTAAATTTAACATTGCATCGGCTAAGCCATTGATCAAGAAGTGGAGATAATATATCCTTATATCTCATTATAAGACAAGATGTTAGAATTGTTTGCTCACAACAAGGCAAATGGTGAAGAAGCTACCACTTGTTGGGTGGTTGGTTGAAATTCTTCATTAGGAGGAGCAAAGGGACCATGGACAAGAAAATGAACAAGATCCTTATGATGTGGACTCTCAAACCCCGACCATTTGCTTGGAAGTTCTTGATGAAGTGGTGGTGAAAAAAAAAGTATAGTAGTAGACAAAAATATGAAGGAAGTTGTTGATGCCACATATCTTTCCAATTCAATCATCACGAACAAATTTTCATCAACAAAAGGTGAATGAGAAACTCTAAAAAGTCTTACGTAGTGTTGGTGTCCTAGATGAAAATATATTTGATGCATATTTATTCCTAGGGGAGAACAGGCAGAAAATGATGTTTTTTCATATGAAAAGAAGTTCGAACTTCTAAAGAAAATGCTCTCCTTTTGATTTTGGGTTGTTCTATGGACCTGAACAACCACTTTTTGCAAGGTTTGTATAAATAGGGAAGCAATATTTTAAACAGATTCAAGAGTGGGTGCTAACTATACTACTAGTTTCATTTCATGTTGACACCCACAATGTGATTTTCCCGGCTCGGTCCCTCTAGTTTAAGATACAGTTCCCAGTGAATGGAATATATAGCTACTTGACTATTTGGAACAGGTTTTGTGTTCATAATGAAATCAATTCTATAACGCTTTTATCTTATCAGTTTCATCATGAAGAAACCAGTTTTGTGTGGTTCACTTTTGATGTCAATTTAATTTGAGCAGTGAATTTCAGTTCAACTGTTATTTTTTAGCAGTTTTGATCGAGTTCTATTTCATTTTCAGTTGCAGTTTTGTTTATCAATTTTGATTATTAGTATTTCGATCAAATACCGTAGATGGTCAAGCCACCAATTAACGAACGATCCGATGTGTGCGACTTCCTAGACAAGCTCAATAAGGAAGATGATGGAAACCTGAAATACACTTCAGAAAGAGGTTAGACTGGTATCGAAGAGTCCCGGCAAATTACTCTGACGTTTAAGTTAGGATTCTTCGGAAGAGATGGGATGTAGACAGAAAAGAAGATGATGATAGAAGAGTTTTTAGAGTCGAACCTGGAATAAGACTACGTGTTAGGCTTTTTATAGCTCGCTAAGGGCATTTCCACGTCGGACAGGACGACGCCATTATAGAAATTTACAAGGGGATTAGATCCGACAATCATTTCCTTTTGACCTTATATATAAAAAAGGAGTACCCGAGGGGACCAAGTTTGATAACCTCATAATCACCTGTTATCCTTAGACCGTCACGTGTCCGCAAGAATATTCGTATTTCCCTTTAGTAAGTTCATATAAGGCAGTGGTTTATAGAAGATTTAAAAGTGGGTCCCAGGACGGAGCCAGTAGTCAAGATGAGATGGCCAAGACCGAGATGGCTGAGACCGAGGTGGTCGAGACCGAAATGACAATACTGAGAGGGCTGAAATCGAGACGACCGAGACCAAGATGGAAATACCGAGAGAGCCGAGACCGAGATGGCTAAGACCAAGATGGTCGAGACCAAGATAGCAATACCAACGTAGGTCCGAGGTCAAGACTGCTTTGGAGGCCCAAGCAAAGTCCAGAACTGAGCCCGTGCTGAGCCCAAGGTATGGTCCAAACTGAAGGCGACATTTATCTCACCCTGATGGGATTAGTTATCACGGGTTCATGTTGACTAGTCTTGTCAATTCAACATGAACCATAACACTCACTTCACTCTTGATCTTGATCATATAGAGAGTCACGTCATCTATGACATCTACATCAATTAACTTTTTTAATTGCAGTAATGATTTCGGTTCTGTTTTAATATAGTATTTGTATCAAGGTTGGAGAGAATTCAAACAATTTCAGATCTGAAACAGTTCATCCAATTGATCAATTTCAGATATGTTTCAAGTCTTTCAATTATGTGGTAGTTAGTTCGATCTGCTTTCAATTGTGTTGCTTGTAAATATGCACTTGTTCACTTGAAATTCTTTTTGTTCGCCCGTTAAGAGCACTTGCTTCCTTGCTGTTCCAGTTTTTGTTTAAACCGCTGAAAGGTGCACAAGAAGAAGAAGAAAGAAGAACGAAGAAGAAGAAGATGCTAAAATACCATCTCTAGAGATGACATGGTGAGTCCTTTATAGTATATTGAGAAAATTCTTTGCCTAAAGCCACAATATCCCTGTTAGAAAATAGAGGAATTTGTCAAATTTTATTTTGTTGCTCCATCAAACCAAAACAAAATATATAAATAATAAATCAACAAGTTGCTTAAATCGATTTTTTTGCTCCATATCATTGCTTTCAGTTAATTTGGTTCAATTTCAATTTTAAATTTTGCCGATCAAACTGAGTTTTTTATTAAATAATAAAAAATATTTTAAAATTTTAAAATTTTAAATTTTTATTAAATGTTTTAATTTTTTAAAAAATAGATTAAATTTTGTTATCATCTGAATTAATTAATTTTATATTAATTTAATTTGATCAATTTTAATGATAAAATTCGATCTATTTAATTAATTAAAAATTTTTATTAATTTGATCTCAAATAATTTAACTCGATTGATTTAATTTTAATTGAATATTTAATCCTGATATAGTAATCCATTTATTTTTTTCTCCTTTCAATTTCACTTTTATTAAAAAGTGATATTCAAATTTTAATGTTTCAACAGTGTGGCCTCTCTTGCAACTCCACCGCCTCGCAAAAATTCTCCCTGCTACCTCTCTTCCTTTCTATTTCTTCTTCCTCTCTCGTTCTCATCCTTTGAGCTAGATCGCAGAGAGCCCCGGCCATCTCCTCCTCCTCAAGCTCTGGCAGCGCCAGGAGGATCTCCACGGTCCCCGCGCCGCGGCCCTGCATGGATGCCGCCAAGCGCGCCGTCTTCCACCTCTCCTGCCTCTTGCTCGCCTTCCACAGTTCCACGGCCTCTCCTTAACGCTCCTCTTCAACGCCTCCGTCGCCGGCGCCTCCTGCCGCGGCTGGTGGCTCCCCTGCAGCCTCTCCCTGACCACCTAGCTGGCGGTGGCCGTCGCAGTGTAGGTCGCCGTGCGCGCCTACTGGCAGATATCTCGGCTGCTGCAGAGAGAGCACGAGGACGGGCGGGCGCTCGCGCGGTGCGTGCAGGAGCTGCGGATGAAGGGTGCCGACTTCGACCTCTCCCAGGAGCCACAAAAGAGGCACAATTGATGTCTGATCATTTTAATATAAAAACAATGATTGCAGGATTGAGAATAAGAGGCACTGACCAAACAATCATCTGATTATTTAGTTCCTCTTTTGCTGGTTGTGAAGTGCTAAATCTCATAAACACGGTTTTGATTATCGTACGATCTTATGATTGGAATGTGATTGACTTTTGGATGAACTATTCCTTTCAGCCTCCATAACCTCTTCAGAAACACTTCAGGCATGTCGAACAAATGGAGTTCCTTGAGATGTATCGACTCTTCAATTCCTTGTGGAACCATCTTTAGTTGAACACAAGATCTGATGTACATGATCTGAAGTTTCAGCATTGCATCATCCAGGATAACATTGTTCAGGCTGTCCAACTTTTCTAAATCCAGGACCTTAAGCCTTTGAAACCAACAAATGCGTGGACAAGGATGAGCTCAAGTAGATTCGGAAGGGCTTCAAAAATTCCAACTGAGTTCTCTGGCAATCTAGAACACCTTAGTCTCAAACTAACGAGGGAGTTTATAACGAGCTAATCCAATTGGGTAAACTCTTCAAGGGCCTCTAAAATACAAACGTTCAAGGAAAAGTGGAGGGGACTTCAAAGCTTCCAGATGGAGAAATTCATCCATGTGTAAAGATGTTGCTGAAAATGATTTTAATTATTTCATCTTCTCTAATGAAGAACAAACATTTGCTCCATCCTCTCTTCTTAGTTTCACAATGGACAACCTCTTTAGCTGTGTTAGGTTTCCTAGATCTTTAATTATGCCACCATCTTAATTCATCTCTAAGTATGCAAGCTTCTGTAGTTCTCTAAATGGACCAATCCCTTTTGGCAACTTCATGCCGACTACATGTTTCAAAGGTGGTTCATCATTAGTGTAGTAGTGGTAAGCAAGAAGATGCCGCAGTCTTTGAAGATTCAGGATGGTCTTTGACAATTCAGTGACATTGGTACCTTTTAGATCTAAGGTTTCTAGGTTCTTGAGCTTTCCCAAAGATTTTGAGAGCTTCATTATCCTTGTGTTTCTGAAGCTCAAGTACCTCAAATGAGGAAGGTTCCCAAACTCAAATGACAGCTTCAATCGGCTCTCCACTCAAATCCAGAATTTTCAACAACTTAAGTCTACTGAAAAGGTTGGCCTGGGAAGAAATAGCAGAAGCATTTTGTCCAAACGCAAAATTAGCATGCAGATGGGAAAATCTCCTCCTTTGACACACTCAATTAGTATTGCTAGGGGCAACGGTTGGCACACTCTCACTTTTTCTTGAGAAATAATATGCAACTCTGGAGGGCAGGCTGCATCAGGGAGGGAGGGATCTGAAGGCCTTTTTGCAGAACAGTGACCAAGCAACTGCTGGAGGTAGAGTACCGGTGCAAATGAATCGCGATCCAGCTAGAATAATATTTGATTCGTATTTAAAATTATCAAATTCGAGCCAAACTCAAATATGTTCGATAATTTTTCGAGCCGAATTCGAATCTATAATATTGTATTCGACTATTCGCGAGCCACTCGAATTAAGTCATTTGTATTAAAGTTTAATTCTGCTCGAATTAAGATTCGAATAATTCGAATCAAACTCGAATAATTTAAGGCATTTTGAACTAAAATTTGATTCTGCTCGAATTAAGATTTGAATAATTCGAATCGAACTCGAGCTCGAATCATATTTCGAATCAAACTCGAGTCAAAATTATTGATATTTTTGAGCTTCGAATCGAATTCGAATATCATATATATGTTTCGAGTTTGAATTCGAATATCAATATTTTTATATTATTTGATTTGATTCGACTCATTTGCACCCCTAAAGTAAAGATTCTAGTTGGAAGACATGACCACAAGCTTCTTGGCAATTAAGACCCACATCCCCAATCCTTGTGGCCAAGTTGCAAAATTATGCATGTATTTGGTACAGTTAAAATACAACAAAAGAAAGTTCAGACAGTAAAATGCAAAATTCTGTAACGTTGCTTATGTTGGATGCCAAAGTGTACAAATGGGAGGAAATGAGATTATAGATTGAAATGGGAGTTACTATGGCACACTCTTTACAATTTCTCTCTTACTCACTTAGCTCTCAAGTGCTTAATTACATGTTTTGATTTTATAATGCAGAATGTAACATGATACATTAACATAAAGCTAGCTAACCATATTAACTCTTAACAAGTTTCGAAGAGTTCTTTGATCATGTAGTGAAGCAACTCTTCGTTTCCCATGTTTTGACCATGCACTTTCAATTCTTCGATTTCCGAAGGCTTGATCATGCAACTTCAGATTTCCAAAGATTATAGATCAATATTACTCAATATCCCCTCTTACTTTATAATTTTGAGTTGCTTCTTGAATTTGTTGAACTTATCAATAGTAACAACTTTTGTTATAATGTCTGCTAGCTAATCATCTATCTTGATAAACTCCATATTTATTTCTCTTTGATTAACTAAATCTCGAATGAAGTGATGTTGTAGTGCAATATTCTTGGATCGTGCATGGAAGATTGGGTTCTTGTCATTGCAATTGCAAACATATTATCACAATGAATTGTTATTAGTTCATCTTGCTTGAATTTTAAATCTTTCAAAATTCTTCTGATTCAAAACTATCTCACAAACTACATCTGTTGTAGCTATATATTCTACTTCTACCAAAAATAATGCTACAGATTTTTGCTTCTTTGAACTATAAGATATCACATTAGATCCTAGCAAAAGATATATCTAGTAGTGTTTTTTCGATCATCAATCGATCCAACTCAATCACTATCTATGTACCCAAAAAACTTGCAGTTGTTTTCTTTATTCAACTCAATGTGATGATCCTTTGTACCTTGAAGGTATCTTAAAATCCTTTTTATCACTGTTAAATGAATTTTTCTTGGTTCATTTAAGAATCTAGAGAGTAAACTTATTGAATGTGTGATATCCGACCTTGTGTTGAGATAGATCAAGGAACCAATTAATTTTTTATAGAGAGTGGTGTTGACCTTTTCACTATTATCATTAACTTGAAAAAATTTCATTTAACACCATAGGAGTAGAGACCGGCTTGCATTGACTCATGTTGAATTTTTTTAGTAGATCTTCAATATATCTTTCTTAGATAGAAAATTGCTTTAAAGTCTTTGTTTGACTTGAATTCCAAGAAAATATTTCATAAATCCCAAGTTTGTCATCTCAAAATCTTTCATCATTTTATTTTTGAATTCTTCCATCATAGTTTTATTGGTCCCAAAAGTAGATGAGACCTTCGACATAAAGGCATACGATCAAGAAATCCTTTTCAAGTGTCTTCACATAGAGAGATGATCCACTTGCGCTTCAATTGAAGCCATTTTCGATGAAGTAATTATTGATTTTGCTATTCTAGTGCTTGTTGTAACCCATATAATACTTTTTTAAGTTAAAAGACGGTCTTCTTTACCTTTGATCTCAAAACCCTAAGGTTGTTCAACATATACTTCCTCTTGAATGTCTCCATTCAACAATGTTGATTTAACATGAAGTTGGATTACCTCCAATTGATCTGCTAAGGCCAAAGCAGTGTGAATTGTTTCTATCTTTACAACTGGAGCAAATGTTTCTGTGAAGTCAACCCCTGGTTGTTGAAAATATCTTTTCGTGATGAGTCGAGCTTTGTATTTTTGAATCAATCCATCTTCATTGTAGTATTTAATTTTAAAGACTCATTTTAGACCAATGGTTTTCTTTCCTTCAAGTAAGTCAACGAGCTCCCGTGTTTTATTTTTCTCAATTATTGACATTTCATCATGCATTACTTTTATCCAACATTGTTCTTTAGACGCTTCTTCAAAAGATTGAGGTTTACAAGAGAAAATTCCAACCTCAACAGAATCATATATTCACTTAGTAATCTAAATTTTCTTGGGGGACTTACCGAGTCACTTTCTTCATTAATTGTATAAAATTCTGGTACAAAAATTTGATCAATATGACTTAGTTGAGATGGATCAGATTGAGATGATATTGTATTATCAAACTGAGATAAACCTGAGTCAACAACTACTTTTCCTTTCTAATCCTAAGTAACGTTTTCATCAAATATAACATCTCGAGATATAATGAATTTGTTTGTTGATGGATCTAACAATTGATATTCTTTTGATTCATCATTATAGCCAATGAAAAGAAGTTTTTGACCTTTCTTATCAAATTTCTCATAGTATAAGCGCATATGCAATGCTTCCAAATATTCTAAGATGATCAACTCCTAATTTTTTTCTTATACCAAGCTTCATATGGGGTTTTATGTTTGACAGCTTTAGTTGGCGATCGATTAAGAATATATATAGTTGTATGTACAACTTCTACCTAATAGAGATTCGAAATTTCCTTACCTTTTAGCATACCCCTTGTTATTTTCACAATCGTGTGATTTTTTCTCTCAACTACACCATTTTGTTGAGAACATCGACTAACTGTCAATTGCCTTTTGATGTCATTGTCTTTACAATACTCGATGAATGGATTATAGAGAAATTCACCATCTCAATCAATTCTTAAAGTCTTCATAAGAAACCCACTTTGTTTCTCTACAAGTGTTTTGAATTGTAGGAAAATAGAGAATGCTTCAGATTTTTTACTGAGAAAATAGATCTACATCATTCTAGTGAAGTTGTTAATAAAGATAATAAAATATTTCTTGTTTCCAAGAGTAGGAGTTTGCATTGGTCCACAAATGTCTGAATGAACAAATTCTAATGGTGCTTTTGCTCGCTATATATGACCACTTCGAAATGAAAATTTATACATCTTTCTGTAGACATATCCTTCATAAATATTATTTGCTATTTGAATCTTGGAAAGACTTATCACCATATTTTTCTCCTTTAGAAAATGAAAACCCCTTTGATTAAGATGATCATATCGCAAATGTCATAGATAAGATAAATCTGCATCTTTAACTTTAATTGCACAATTGGTTTTTAGTGGCAACATGAGAGAAAAAGTTTTATTTTTCATTTCAACATTTACCACAATAGTATTTTTATTTTTATCAAAAATGTTGCACTTTTCATTATCAAAATGGACTGAAAAATCTTTTTGAATAAGTTGTCCAATACTTAGGAGATTGTATGAAAGACTCAAAACATAAAAAACATTAGTAATGGGATTTTTGTTACCTCTCTTTGTTTGGACAGCAATCATGTCTTTTCCTTTTGCACTCCTATAACTTCCATCACCAAGAATAATGCTTGAGCTAATATTTGGATTGAGCTCCACAAATATATCTTTGTTTTCGGTCATGTGATTGCTTGCCCACTATCCAGATATCATTGATGTTTTGATGCATACCTATGTTGAGAATAGAATAGAATTTTATTTTCTTCTTCTTTTAAGAAATTTACAGTATCTTTTTTCTCTTTGTTTTGAAACCAACAATCTCTTTTAGAGTGGTTAGGAATTTTACATCACTTGCATTTAAAATAGCAATCTTTTGGCTCATGATTTGATTTTTTGCAAATAATGCAAGAGTGAGCATTACCAGATTTTTGTAATGCTTTAGCTTTTCAATTGGTCTTCTTTTCATTCTTCCTCTATTTGTTGGAATTGTATTTTGAGCTTTCGTTGATAAAGTCTCCATAATATCTTGAACCTGCCTTTGATGATTTCTTTGACTTGAAGGCTTGTTTGGTTGATTGAGCATTAGAATGATTGATTCTTTGCTCATGTGCGAGCGAGAAGTGAATTAGTCAACTCATACATAGTCATATTTTATAAATCTTCTTCAATTACGACAATAACATAATCAAACTTAGGAGAGAGAGATAGAAGTACCTTTTCAAAAATTCTTTTATCTTGAATCATATCTCCGCAACCTTTTATTTGATCGACAATATTTGAGACCTTGAAGAAAAATCATCTATCATCTCTCGTTCCTCCATTCTTAAATTATCAAAATATCTCCATATAAATTAAAGTTTTATTGCAAATGTCTTCTCTGTTCCTTGAAATTTTTGTTTTAATATTTGTCAAGCCTCTTTGGCGTTCATAACACCAAAAATAAGAGGAAAATTTTTTCCAACTCCTTGTTGAATGTAACGCAGCACTATTGCGTCTTGCTTTTTATATTCTTTTAGCAACTTCTCATAATCTTTATCGTTGTTGGTTAGAGTTTGATACTCGTTGTCATCAATAATATCTCAAATGTCCAAAGAGATAAAGAATGTCTACATTTGGTTACTTCAGAACTCATAATGTTTGTCTTCAAAAATAGGTACTTGGCTCAAAGAATATGCGAACAAAGTAGATATCATTTAATCAAGAAAAAGAGATCTTCTGTACGAGCTCTGTTAGAATTTTTTCTGATGCAAATGAAGATTGAAATTTTGCTTCAAGCAACAAGAACCCCAAACAATTCTGCTCTATCTTCAAGAAAATCGAACTTAGGAGCAGGATAGACGACTCTGATACCAAATTTGTTAGGTGCGAAAGGTGTAAAAATGGGAGGAAATGAAATTATAGATTAAAATGGGAGTTACTATAGCACACTCTTTACAATTTCTCTCTTGCCAACTTAGCTATCAGGTGTTTACATGTTCTGATTTTATAATGTAGAATGTAGCATGATACATTAATATTAAAATTAGTCAACCATATTAACTCTTAACAAGTTCCGAAGAATTCTTTGACCATGCAATGAAGCAAATTTTCATTTCCCATGCTTTGACCATGCGCTTTCAATTCTTCGATTTGCCAAGGTTTGACCATATGCAAGTTCAGATTTTCAAATATTACGGATTAATATTATTCAATAGCCTCGTGGTACTGATGAAATGAAAAACAACAGAAGAAAACAAAGGCAAAATAGTTATAACTTATTTCGTTTAGAAGAAAAACATTGAGGTTTAGACTACTGCACTTGAAAGATCTTCAAAGGACAAAACTGAGTTGGGTATCAAGATCTTACACATTAAATTAAGCTGCCGCATCATTTTCAGATTACAGAGAGTGCTTAGAAACATAGCGATCAGCTATGCTGGATCCTACATGGCAATGCAATTATGCAAACAGGCTCATGTCACTTGACAATGAACAGCCAGTTCATTCACCATTGGTTGCTCCAATATATAATTATAAACTGAGCCCAAAAAAAAAAAGTCAAGTTACTTGTAAAAGACAGCTCCCCAAGCGTTTTCAAAGAAGCTTCCTTGATTAACAATGTTAGGACGAGGCCAAATATGACATCACTGAACAGAGAGCTTCAACAAGAGAGCTTAAAGAGATTAAAGATATTGTAAGTTCTGATTTGTCCTAGTTTGCTTCTCGGAACTTTCTTGCATTTATATATATATCTTGGTCAATGTTGAGACAAAAGCATGCATCCACCAATCATAAAAACACCACACTAACTCAAAGCTTTTATAGACTATAGTCTTCAGTTGTAGGAAATTAAAGTACAACTTCTGGGTAAGCCCTTGGCTTACATCCTTTTCAGTAACTGCAGGTGAACCATCATGGATTGAAGTAGGGGAGAAACCAAAGCCAATTATATTCAAGGGTTCTAAAGAATTTTGGATGAAGCATCAAAAGTTCAACAACTGAGTTCAAGCACCATGGATCCAAGTAGAGGAGAAACCAATGCCAAGTCAAGGGTTCTAAAGTATTATGGATGAAGCATCAAATGCTTGCAATTTCTTTTACACAAATATGTCCTGTAAGTACAAACTTCTTGATATTATATATACTTTCTTTTATTCCTGATTATGATTTTGAGTTCTATATATATTCAAGATGATCGTCGAGTACTATTGGATAGGTAAGAGCCTTTGAGAATCTCTTCCAAATTAATAAAACTTATTCTAGTTCTCAACAGTAAATGTAGTTAGTCTGCTTGATGTTTATATATGTTCGTTCATACATTTTAACTATTCTATAAAAAAGAATTAACATATGTTTTTGTATTTTGCTATCGTTGTTTTATTCGTTAAATTAGATCTAATTATTTAAAAGAATATTAATTTAAATTTATTCACATCCAAATTAATTTTAGAAAATTATTTTTAAACAATTAAACATCTAAAACTATATCAGAACGCCTCATAAAATTAATTTGAGTATGATGGCATATAAATTGATTATTAATTTTACGATATCTCTTTCAATTTAATTACTTAATATTTGATTAATGATTTAAGATAATTAATACTTATTTATGCCAATTACGATTACCACAAACCTCTAGTATTTAAATCGTACACATCTATGTACACGTTTACCACGCCACACCACGTGGGAGGATGGGCCGGGCCCACTGGCTTGATAGAAGTGAGTAGCCGCACTTCCCGCCCACTCTCGTGGAATTCCGTGCGCGCTAGTTAATGAGCTGTCGCGCGTGCGACAGCACGAGGAATATCTCGTAATGCGTGCCTGTCCCTGTCTCCTACGTGAGTCCATGAATGCATCATTGTGTGCGCTTAGTTCTTAGATCCCTAGTCCTCCCCCATCACAGTCGTCATTCCTACATCAAAATTTCACGTATTAACATTCTCATTAATATGGGTTAGTATTGTATTAATCGATTCTGAAACATAATTAGTTATGATGGAACAAAATTGTTAGAGTATCCTTAATGCTCTATTAATGGAGTATTAATAACATTTCTTGGATGTTAATGAACAATGTGAAAGGGTGTTATAATACTCCTCCACATGAACGCGTTTAATGTCTTGAACGTTAGAGTATTATAACGATGGTTGTTGCGGAGCTGTTAAAGTGGACAAGGACTTTTTGATGAAGTATTGTATTAATGCCCTCCTCCGTCGCAGTCAACTGTAACTTTTCGACTTACCTCTTTACAGATGATCATAAGATCGACCATTAGGAGCTGGCGGATTTCACATTTTACTGAAGTATTGTATTAAACGGATATCATGATTAACTTTATGTAAGCGTGTTTGAAATCCAAATGATTAGCTGTGTTGGAGGAGAAAGATTAGCAAGAAAAGATTGTTTTATATCGGTTGTTGGCTGATTTTTAAACGTGCATAAATTATTTTATCTCTACATTCTTAATTAATCAGGTAAAACTTGAACATTATTGCTCCTAAAAGTATAGGCTCATGAATCTAACAAAATAATCTAAACTGAATTACAAAATTCAATTAACTTTGTTCTAAACAAAAAATTACTGCCTTTTACTAATGAGAATATATAAGGACGTGCATATATATAATAGAGCATACTTTATCAACTGTGAAATAGAAACTTATTTAATTGCAGAAAACGATATCTTACTTTAATTTGTTTGTATGAACTCATGACAATTTGAACTTTATAAGAAATGACAATCCTCTTTGATTTCTGTATCTTCATTTCATAAAACTGCATAATTAATTTAATATCCGTAAAGGATTCCACTTTGAATTCAATGTTCGAGGAAGTAATTAAAGATGAATAATTAATCATCTATACATATTCATAATTTATTAATATGCATAATATGCTATATATGTGATTAATTAATGATTTATTTTTTCACAATATTTGAGGACATGTGACCTATAGTTGATCCCTAGGCTACCTAGCCATTAAAGTGCCTTAAATAAATATTATCCAGATATTTTTAACAAGAAAAATGCGATCATTTGTATTGATGATATGACATTAAATACCTGAAAGCTAAGAAAAGTTGTAATGATTGGAACATAAAAATACAGAACCGTAGAGGTTAAATTATGTTGCAGTTTGTTGGCAAAACAGTGAAGGAACATTGATTAATATTGCATCATACTGAAAGAAACTATATATACTAACTATATTGTCATTGCCATTTCAATCAGATATCTTTTAAGTTGATCTATTAGTTTGATGGCACGGCAGTTCAATAATTATTTATAATAATTTTTGATAAAATTGCACAAGTTAAATGCCAAGTTAACATCTACATAGGTCAGTAGTTGGTTCAAATAGATTGTATTTTCTCGCATTTAATCAGGCAAAATCAGTAGATTAAATGAGACGAAGCACAAATAACCCTCAAATAATTAGAATAATAATAAAGAATTCGAGGACTGCATCATCCACTAAGAAGTTGGAGCTGTGCTGTAGCCCCATTATCTCCACGCCTTATGAATCATACTCTCGTAGAAGAACATCAACGAATGGCGGTAAAGGTTAATTATTTCCTTAAGCTGATTGGCTGGCTTAATTATTTTATCTAATTTGTCGAGTCCAAACGCATAGCGATATTGTTGGGGATTATGACATGCCATTATTTTAATCCCTTCTTTAATCACTTTCTTAAAGCAAAAGCCGACAAAACAGTGCAAGTCCTCCACCGCAAGAGGACAACAAGCCCTACGGCATCTCCCATGCCGCGGTCAAAAGCGGCAGCGCATATGCACACGTACTTACTTTAGATCTCCCACCAGCCATCCCTTTCCGATCTTCCAGCTAATCCTTCATCGGCTCACGCCAATCTGTTAACTGCACCCCCAAGATTTCCCGTCCTTTTCTTTCTCCGACGACCTCCGTGGCCTTAGGTAGCAGGTCCCCCTCAGCGTCCCCAACTAATCACGCTGGATTATGTCCGCCAACACGTGATCTAGATGCGCTGACGTGGGGGCAACTGTTTGGTCGACAGAATCTAAGGCGGAGTGGGGACCGCCGGAGCCGGTTCCGAGGGGCGAAGGCGGGCAGATGGGGAGGAGAGTAGCGGTCACTGGGTGGGCCCGAGTGGGGAAAATGGCCGGGTCCACCGCCAACAAAAACGCGGGCGCGCGCTTGGGGAAGAACGCATGTGGAAGCGGCCTCGCCCACCACGGAACCAGTCCGGCCGGGTTTCTTCGACTTGACGGTCTGGGCCGGGTTTCTGTAATAATTATGGTCGAATTTAGTTGAACCCACACTTAAGACTTAACCAAAAGAAAGTACAAGGAAATTACCCAGACACGTCCGAGCTGGATCGTCATTATCACATCTGAACCGGTTTTGTCTATATCTGTCTTGATCCCATTGCATGGCAGGTAGAAAACAGTGACTGGCCTTTGCACTTGCTACTCGAACCCCTAGGCTAACAACTCCTTAACCATGGTTAAGCCAGACGTTAATAGATCAAAATGCTTCACCATCAAACCCTACAACAAATGTATATATATATATATATATATCAAATCACGGTCTTCTCTCTCTTTCTCTATCGCCCTACAAGTTTGTAGTATTTTATGAATTTCTTCAACTCCTAGGCCAAGCCCCTTTCACCTCTTTCCTCTCTCCTCAATTGGAAAACCCTTTCCTCCTTTCTCTGCTCTTGGTTTTCCGTTCTCACGTACTTCTCCCACCTCTCTTGCCTATTTGCTCGATTGCTTCTTCTCCCTAGTTTGATTATAAGAAAACCCATCTAAATATGGTTCCTCGACTTTAGTTCACTATTTAAATTAGAAGATCAGCTCTTTTGTGATTATTATTATCTTCGGTATATATCTTACAGTGGTTTTTGTTGGATGAGGTTATGGCCGGGATGGATCTGAGCACCGCCACCAGGTACGTTCACCACCTCCACCACCACCCGGACCTCCACCTCTCGCACCAGCACCTTAACTCCGATGACGACAACAACGGCAGCGCCAACGGTGACAATCACGACCAATTCAGCGGCGCGGCGGAGCACGACGGGTCTCCGTACGCTCCGCAGGGAGGGGACTTGGGGTCGCGGCGGCCGCGCGGGCGTCCGCCGGGGTCGAAGAACAGGCCGAAGCCTCCGGTGATCATCACGCGGGAGAGCGCCAACGTTCTGCGCGCCCACATGCTGGAGGTGGGCGCTGGCTGCGACGTCTTCGACTGCATCGCCACCTACGCCCACCGCCGACAGAGAGGTGTCTGCGTCCTCAGTGGCAGCGGCGTCGTCACCAACGTCACGCTCCGCCAACCCTCGGGGTCGGCCGCCGCCGGCGGGGTGGTGACGCTGCAGGGCCGGTTCGAGATTCTCTCGTTGGCGGGCTCGTTTCTTCCGCCGCCGGCGCCACCTGGGGCCACAAGCCTCTCCATATTCCTCGCCGGCGGGCAGGGGCAGGTGGTTGGGGGGAACGTCGTGGGCGCGCTCTACGCATCGGGGCCGGTCATCATCATCGCCGCGTCGTTCACCAACGTGGCCTACGAGCGGCTGCCGCTGGAGGAGGAGGAAGCACTGCCACAACAAGAAGGAGACGGAAACAACGGCGGAAGCGGGAATAGTGCTGCCTTCCCTGACCCGTCCTCCATGTTACCATTGTTCAATTTGCCGCTGAACAATATGAGCCAGCTTCCGCCGGGAGTCGATGCACACGGTTGGGTCGCCTCCTCGACCGGCCGTCCGGCACCGTTCTGATCCACACCACAACGATCTTAGCTTGCTGCACTGGCAAAGGTTAGCCGAATCATGCATGCCATTAACCTGTGCAACCACTCCGATCCGTGATCGATCTTATCCTCTCTCTCTCCTCTCTCTCTCTCTCTATTTCTTGAACCCTTTTCTAATCAACTGTCTACTCTCTTTGATCTCTTGACAAGACAATATGTGCTGAGATCGTGTGAAGGAACCTTTATTTTGTTAATGTTATCAATAATATATCTTATTCATTGAGCTTGGATCATGGAAATAGGGATGAGATGGTCATAAATAAATTAAAATATATTGGAATAGGGGCTGAAGGAGTAAATGAAGCATTGTGATCCCACGTGTGCATGTCCATGTACAGAAAGACCAATAGCTTTTACTTTCTCGAAGCAATTCCGAGGGAATCATTAATTTAACTCTCTTTGTTGTGTTGATCTAGCTATGTACATGCATACATAGGGGACGTTTACCATTCAAAGATTCCATAGTTGCACTAAAGGCAGTGGGGCAAGAAGTGTAAACGTTCTCCAAAGTCTTTTACATTTCCTCTCTTTACCAATTTTAAGTTTCAAGTTCATGAGCATGATCGAGAAAATATTATGGGGTTTCTAATTCTATATATTTTGTCTCCACGATATGAGAAATTTGATTATTAGGCTGAGCCAATTAATTTGCTTGGAGCCAGTTTTAAACATCATTATGATAAATGACACTCGGGTTTCTTCATTCTCTAGTTCTTTAGTAATCAATAATAGTTTTATTTTGAACCCTAGAAGTTTTCTCAAGGTGCATAATATATGGCTTGTACACGTACGCACTGTTAGTTTTAGAAAAGAAAGATTGATAATATAAAATGGGGAAAATTTTATTAGTTGTAATTTGTATATATGCAAAGTTTTTAATCATTTAAATAGTTTACAAGCTATAGTTTACATGAGTTTAGGCTCTTTAGGGAAGATATACTTGTTGGTTTCACCTCTCTTGATTTCAATGGCCATACTGATTTCTTACTTAAATAATCGCTCTAATCACCAAGTTTTAAGGTTTTAAAAGAAATAAATTTTCTTTTTCTTTGGATTTCAACTACTTTATAGTTCAGTCTATTCTTTACTTAAAAAAAATGCTCCTCGTAGATTTTTTTAGAATTTTTTTATAAAGTATTTTAAACGTTTGCCCACTTTTTTTTTTGTAATACATGTCTTGTATATTTCAAACTTTGCTGATAGCAATATCTTTGTGAAAGTGTTGATCTACAACTTATTCTTCTATCTTTTAAAATTTTAGTTTAATCCCTTTACATGTTATTACCTCTCTAATTGAGTGACACTAATGGTGATGCACTTGGTCTTCTGAAAATTTTAATTTTCATTCAACTACTTTTGTGTAGTAGGATTAATATCGTCGCACAATATTTTAGTTGGACCAATCTATTTTTCCCCTATGTCTTCGAGCATTTGTCTTAGTCATGTGGTTTGCATTTTAATAGTTGATGTAAGGCTCTTTGGCTATTTGAAGTCTAATTTATAGACCAAAAGGTAGTCGGTAATGTATGCTTTCCTAGAAAGAAGATAGACCTCTACATGAAGATCTACACCAAAATGTGGGTCATTTGATCACCAAGAGGAGTGTCATTTTCCTGGTATACAGGATTTTTTGAAGGGATGTGACACGAACTAACACACCCCGGAATTCGTCGAATGACTTTCTTAAGACTATAATAAAATTTTCACAGTGGAAATAAACAATCAAAGATAAGAATCAACACCGAGATTTAACGTGGAAACCTCCTCAATGTGAGGAGTAAAACCACGGCCTGAGGCACCACCAAAAACTTCCACTAAATCAACAAAGAAGTGGGTACACAAGTGTTCTTCTCTAGCCACCAACAACCAGCACATAAACTTCTTCTTCTACTCAGCGTAACATCAAGAACTCGTCTTGGTAATCATACGCTTAACAACGCAAATAGAAGAAGTTAAAATCAAGAATACCGAATCTGACAGTTTCGAAACAGGGACGAAATCACCAGCTAGAAGAGTCCAATGACGATCTCCACCGTTCAGAATGAAGAACCTCAAGTTGGGAATACTCTCTCAAAATTTCAGGAAGATCCAACGGTGCAATTGGCGGCAACGCCCAGTTAAGTGAACGTCGCGCAGGCTGAAACAGAACTGCGAAGAAATCTGTTTTTCGGCTGATTTGCTTGGCTGCGTTTTTCTCTCTTATCATCCGAAGATAACCCTAGATGACCCCTTAATATAGATGAGGGCTTGGGCTTCATCCGTGTAAAGAAACACGGGCTTGGGCCGCTCTCACATAGGAGAGACCAACCCAATAAATCTCCCCCTCTCGACTATGTGGAGGAGCTCGCCGAAACACCGGCGACTTGACGACAAGCAATAATCCTTTCTCTTGAAAGCGCCTTCGTCATCATATCCGATCCATTATCATCGGTGTGGATCTTCTCAATATGCACCGCCTTAGAATTCACAACATCTCGAATCCAATGATATCTCATATCTATATGCTTCGACTTCGCATGGAAGGTTGAATTCTTCGCAAGATATATAGCACTTTGATTATCACAAAAGGATGTCTGTATCTCCACAATAGCATGATATTGTCCACTTTGGGCCTAAGCCCTCATGATTTTGTTCTTGGGCTCTCCCCAAAAGGCCTCATGCCAATGGAGATACTTTCCATCCTTTTAAACTCATGATCTTTCCCATGTGTTTTAGATGTGGGACTATGTTTGCACCTTTGCAACCCAACAATCCCCCCCTCAAACAAAGGACCACAGACCCCCCTCAAACGGAAAGCCTTCGTTTGATGTCTGAATCTTCGACCCACCCGGACTTCCTGCCCCTCGGTCCACCCTGACCTACTAGGACTTCCTGCCCAGCCGCAACCAAGACTTCCTGCCCCTCGATCTACCCGACCTACTATTTGATGTCTGAATCTTCGACCCACCCGGACTTCCTGCCCCTCGGTCCACCCTGACCTACTAGGATTTCCTGCCCAGCCGCAACCAGGACTTCCTGCCCCCTCGGTCTACCCGACCTACTAGGACTTCCTGCCCGGTGTCTGGTCCTCTTGATTCAAACACGGGAGCCCCTACTTCCTTTGTTTTTAAGGTTCAACCCACATGGTTAGATCCGGATCATGGCTCATCCGGCGGTTAGTCCGGTGAAGAGCGACCTTGCTCTGATACCAATTGTAGGGTCAAAAGGATGTCCGTATCTCCACAATGGCATGATATTGTCCACTTTGGGCCTAAGCCCTCACGGTTTTGTTCTTGGGCTCTCCCCAAAAGGCCTCATGCCAATGGAGATACTTTCCATCCTTTTAAACTCATGATCTTTCCCATGTGTTTTAGATGTGGGACTATGTTTGCACCTTTGCAACCCAACATTTTTGACATATTCATTAGTGATGATTTTTTTACTAAGAATATATAACTTAATCTTCTTGAAGACTCATATTGAAGAAATATATATTCATGACATTATCACATAGCAATATCTCGATGATAGCAAGGACTTCACTAAAAGGAAGAGCACAATGTATTTATCAGTGATGTATTTTGAGGAATTATTATATTCTAATTGGGAAATTCAAGGGGAGAATTTTGTACGGAGTAAAATAAATAATCGTTTTTTATTTTTTTTGAAAATTGGATTGTAACTTGTGAGAGAAAATTTGAAAGAAAAAAAATGATTATCATCAACTTGATCTTCTAAACCAAGTTTAATTTGAACTTATTTTGGAGCAAGTTGTAGCTAGGATGCACACATGCCTTCTTGTGTCATTCATCATGTATTTGTTTCCCCTAGCTTTAGATAAATAGATACTTATGTATGCTCTACTTTGCTAAGAAAGTTGTTGGTGCAATCCACCTATGATTAAGATTGATAAAGTTCGAGTTGTCTTGAGTTAGGTTTAGATATTTGATTAATATGTTAGTTGGTTGAGCAAGAGTAAAGTAGGTCAAGATTGACTGAACACTTGATTAGAAATGAGAAGTCCAAGTGGTACAGTTGATCAGATACTTAACGATTGAAAATCCAATAGAGAGTTGATATGAGAAAGAAAGTCTAAGTGGGTAATGAAAGACTAGATACTTGACATAAGTGAAGTCCATGTAGGTTATGAAGAATCAAACATTTTGCATGAGAAGCAAAGTTCAAATCAATCTAGGTTGATCAACCACTTGATGTGAGATGGATCAAGTTGATCAGTGTTTCATGTATATATTTTCGATATTATTTACCATGTATTTATTCCATTATATGAGCATATTTTATATAGTTTCATACCTTTTGCATTCTTTTTATCTTCTTAGCTCGAAGAACTGCTCTTTGTACATTTTATTGACAGGATGTGAATTTGAAGCTTAATTGGAGACAAAAAGCCTTGGAAGTGCACATTCCAGCATGATGCATGGTTTGATCGTCTCCCCTAACACGGTTGTGCATCACTCTTGGAGCAAAATGAGTAGCAGAGCATCGACCAGGACTTCCAAAATAGAACACGATCTGGTTGTATCCTATGACACGACCGTGTTCTGCCATAACATCTGCCTAGGAGATGTCCAAAATGTCACATGGACTGACCATGCTTCCCAACACAGTCATGGTACAGTGGTGGCGCCCCTAAATTTTTTTAAAAAATTATTAAGATTTCATAATTTTGGAGGCTATAAAAGGATCAAGGGGGTATCTGTTTCAGTTATTTGGGATTAAGAAGATCTCCCCTTCCTTATCGATTGTTTCCTCATGACAAGGAACTCTAGGAGAGAGTCGTTTCTAAGGACCCATGAGGATTTCATCCACCAAGGAGGCTAGGAGATCTTTTGAAGACGACATCGACATCGACGATTAAGTTTTTTCTTTCTTTGATAGAAGTTGTATAATGCATAATATTATATCTTTGGATTGTATCTCCATCTTCATGGAGTAGTTTTCTTAATTCTAGGATTAGGGAGTAATCCGATGTATAGTTGACACTTATGCTTTATTTATCTCTTCTTTTATCACATGACATATTTGATTTTCGATTTAGTTTTAGTATGTATATATGTTAATGGTGCTAGTGTGTATTATCATACCATAAAGAAAAGGAGAAGGACCAAGAGGTACACCTAATTCTCTGACTTATAAATTTTAAACTTGAAGATGTATTCACGAAAGTAGTCCAAAATTTCTCGAGGACACCATTGATTATCACGAAGCGTAAAGGGTCTACTCCGATTCAACATCATGAAGTAAGAGATAAAAGTCTAGAGGATTGTGGGGCATCATGACAGGGGTCTCCTTGAAAAAACAATCACTTTAGTACAACTATCACGAAAGTAGACCATGTTTAGGCAGATACATTGATACTGTCCGAGAGAAAATATCAATTACCTTGGGATTGACCACTTTCAAGTATATCGAATGTCAAGATAAAAGAAATAATTACAATTAGAGTGTCAACAATCATCGTGGTGAAATCAAAGTCCTAGAATTGCCTTTTAAAATTAGTTTTTCAATAACTTCTCGCTTGACTTCATTAGTTTATTTTCTTTCATAACAATTCTCTCAATTTTGATTCATTTAGATAGTTTACTTTTCATTCAGACTAGTACTCAATTTCATGGTCCCAAAGGATAATATTTTATTATTTAAGATAACCATGCACTTATAGTGACCTATATCAGAAGTCTAAGTGGATCATAGAGCACTAGACATATAGCATGTGGATGAAAGCCCTAATAGGTCGTGGAAGACTAGATGTTAGGCAAGTATGGAAAGTCCTAAGAGGTCATGAAGGACCAAATATTAGGTGAAAATGGTGAAATCCTGACAGATCAAGATTGACCGAATGCTAAACAACGAAAAATCCTGACAGATCAAGGTTAATCGGATGCTAGACAACAAAAAATCTTGGTAAGTCAAGGTTAATAGGGTGCTAGGCAAAGGAAGTCCTAATAGGTTAAGATCAATTAAATATCAAATAAGACAAAAATTCAACCATGGAAAGGCTGAAATAGAGCTATTAGTCGATTGCTAGGTAGTAGCAATCGACTGATGAACCCTAAACTCTGAATTCGAAGTTGAGGGAGAGAAAGAGATTTGTTTCTTGATCAGTCGATTGATGTTGTTTATTAATTGACTGATAGTGGTAAAAAGAAGTCATTTTACAAGTACAATGATCGAGTCAACGATTAAATCTCTATGGCAGTCTATTGGTGAAGTATAGCAACCAATTAAGAGGAGGAAATCATCCCAAATAGCAACCCTATACAAGATGATTTCAAGGTGATTTGAAGAGATCAATTCTTGAGAGGTTGGAGATAAAGTATTGTTGTATTTTCTACCATCAAGTGGCAATCCAAAGCATTCAAAGCCAAGTTGTTTTACTTTCTATTGTATTTGCATTTCATATTCTTGTTGTATTGTTATACAAATAAGTTGTAAGAGGCTTCTCTGCCTTCAGAAGGTATCTGAGAAGGAGAAGGATAGTGGTGATAGTTCACTGGGTGTAACCTTAGACGTAGCAACTTTGAGAGGTTGTGAACCACAGAAATCTTGGTGTTTGCATCATGCTATTAAGTTTGCTTGAAGTTTTCACTACACAAATCAAGTTGACGCGATCAAAATTATTCACCCCCTCTAGCTCGCATCGATCTCAACAAGTAATATTAGAGCCAAACTGCTCTTTATCGAACAAACCGTCAGAAGAAGCACAAAGTTAGAAGAAGAAGAAGGAGCTATATTCTTGAGCACTCAAATACCAATAAGTCTTTGGATTAAACATCGAAGGGAGTTGTGAATTCGGGATGGATCCCTGAGATGGATTCGAATACGAAAGTTGAGCATCTCCTCTGTGTGGATTACAAGGCATCAATGGAAGGTAAAGATGGAAATTTTCCTAATGATAGACATTGAGAATTGGTTTATCCTAATGGAGGGATTTGAAGCTCCGAAGGATAGTAAAGGGAGACTTCTCAGAAAGAAAAAAATGGACTAACAAACAAATTTAAAAAACTAAGATAAACAACAAGATAATCAAAGTTTGATTAATTTGGTACCTAGCTAACAATATTTTGCATAGAATAGGTGAATATCGTGATGTCAAGGGATTGTGGATGAAGCTAATAAAAGTTCATGAAGATTCAATCTCAATGCAAAGTGAAGACAAGTCTAAGGAGGGAGACTCATTGGATCAAGAACTTGAGGATTCAGAGGTTGAGAGGTGCTCAACATCCGAGGAAGATATTGAAGAAGCATCCACCTCTTTTCTGCAAAAAGGTGGATCCGCCACCTTAGCGGCCCCACACGGTCGGCCCCACGATCATCTGTGAGGAGGTAAATTGAGAAAGTGCAGTTGGTTACGACGCAGGAGGGTATTGTCTGGCTTCGTCAGGATTCGAACCCTTGCCCTCTTCTGCAAGTCTACTGCGTCGTAACCAACTCACCTATGCCCCAGGGGCAAGAAGCATCCACCTCAAGAATTGAGGGGGAAAGGCCATTGACACCGGATTAAGAGGAAGCCTCGACATCCGGTATTGATGAGGAGGAAGATCATGCCACCTTGACGAGCATGGAGAACCCAACTCGTGAAGGCATAACAATTTTGATTGTTAAAAATAATGATTACATAATTTGCTTCGAGTGTAAGGAAAAAGGATACTATAAGAGCAAGTGTCCTAAATTGATGAAGAAGAAGACTCAAGTTGCACCCAAGGCAAGGGAGAAGCCAAAGAAGACCAAAACCTTGATGCGCAAAGATAAGGAGTACATTATGTGTTTCTCATGCAACTAAAATGGATATTATCGGAATCAATATCCAAAAGGGAGGCATCAAAGTAATGATAAAGGAGTAAACTCAAATTTAGGAGGAGTTTCTAAGATATTATTTCATAAAGTAATTCTCTTGTGTCATGATAAAAAAACATGCTAGAAATAATATTAATGATTTTAGTTATCATGATAATAGAAAAATAATAATTTTAAGGATAATTTTATGTCTTATCATGCTAAAACAATCTTATCTAAGGATAGGAAAATAGAAAATAATCTAGGCAATAACTCAAAGAAGTATAGACACATGTCTAGAAAAAGAAATGATCAAGTCAATCATGAAAAATCAAGAATTATGGATTTAGAAGTTGAAAATCAAGTCTTGAGATCAAGACTAAACAAATTAGAAAAGACCCTTTTGATAGACAAGAATCATCCAAGGACAAGAAAGGTTTGAGATACAAATATAAGTCTAATGAAAGCATGGTCTCATACCATATAGTTCAATATAACTATGGAATGAACTCTAGATCTAGAAGTCAAGCCAAGGTAGGGAGGTTATTCTAGTGTTGACCTTGAGGAGATAGCATAACTAAGGCTTTTAAAAGGCCTAGAAAAGTCATTAGAAATGTATCTAGAGAGGTTATTCCTGACGATAAGGAGCTCCAATATATGTTGGATTCTTAAGAGTGTAATCTCTTCATACTAGATGAATATAGAGTGGGTCAACCTTAATTGGAGGAGTAGTTAAACCAACCCTAATAAAATTGATATTTTAGAATATTTTTAAGGTATTATAATATCTTGAGAATGAAGTCACAAATCTTATTTTTTTATAGCATGCCAATGGGAATAGAGTTCTTAAGTTTGATCAAAATTGACACAATATGATAGGATCATAAAATATGCCAAAGTTTAAAATTTTGACATGTTCGTGAGTTAGGTCACTTATGTTAAATTTTATATTTGGCATAATGAATAATTGATAACACTTAGGTTTTTTTATTAGTATATCATATTTGATATGCTTTGTATGTCAAATCATATGTCATGACATCATATCTTACATCTATCTTATTATGATAATATTTGTTTGATATTGCCATGTCATATCATACATACATCATTTAAGTTATAATAGATTTCTTTTCAAAAGTTATGCATTTAAGGTATGTTATACTCATTTACATATATAAATTTTAATTCCTTGTAATTAAGGAAAATGATATTAATTTATATCCTATGGTAGAATGATCAAATTTAGAATGCCTAGATAGAGATACATGATCGCTTAGTTTAGAAAAAATCATAAATTTTATATCTCTTACAATCAAATAATATGATTAACTTGTGTGTTATTGAAATACATTAAACACAAGTGAAATATTAGGATGATAAAGTTTGTTCAAGATATAATTTAGTGCATCAAAATGAGCTAAGTGTTATCAAAATCAAATGGATTTTATATGATCAATCATTGAGAAAGCTAACGTGTAAGTCATGTGTATTTAGCCATATATCATGGTTGGAGATTAACTTTGAAAATCATTTCATAATCATTTTAGAAAAATTTTGGTGAAGTCTATTTGTTGATAGAAATTATCATTATTGATTAGGTTGATACAAAGTTAGAGTGAAATATTAAAATTTTTAATGTTTTTAACTTTATGCTATTTTTAAAAATAAGATTTATTTTCTTTTAAAATAATTTTTTCCCTTATAGTATTTGACATAAGTAATATTTATATGAAATTTTATGATTTTGAAAAATCACAAAATTACTTATGCATTTTTAAAATTCAGTCTAAAATTGAATTTGTTATGTTTCAAACTAAATAGATTGTTTTCAGCAATCGATTGCTATCTATATCAATCGACTGATATCCCACAACAATCGACTGTTACAGTGAATTTTGGCTAAAATATATAGGATTATTTCAGTTAATTATATTATGGATAAGTATTCAAAAGGGATACCCTTAGTGAAAATGAGAAAGAGATATTAAAAAGAAATGAATATGGAATTGAGGGAGAGGTTTAAATTCAAGGTTGAGTTTTTAACCTCTCATATGCTTAAATTTTAAAATTTTCTAAAGGTTTAGCAACTCTAAAATATTATTGGTGCAATGATTGAAGTAGAGCATGCTTTGAGGGGAGATCCACCTTAAAGATATGATTCAGGTATGAAAGGAGGAGAATTAAAATTTTGAAGATTAGTGAATGAATGAAGAATTGTATGCTCAAGATTGAGGATTAGAGAAAATGGAAGGTAGGAACCTCCATTATGATGTTGGAAGTTAGGAATGGAAGAAAGATAATGATTTTTTGGAAGAGATTTTTTTATGTGTGCCAACGGGGGAGAATGAAAGGTTCAAATTAGAAAATCTTCATTCATGTCTTAGCATGAGAAGTAGGAATTTGGGATAATGAGTTAGCATAACTTAAACATATTATCAAACATCAAAAGAGAGAAAATTATTGATGCAATCGACCTTTGATCAAGGTTGACCAGACTCAAGTTGACTTGATATTTGATCAATGTGTTAGTTGGTAGAGAGCAAGAGTCAAGTAGGTCAAGATTGTCTGGATACTTGACAAAAAGTGAGAAGTCCAAGTGCATCACAATTGATCGGACACTTAATGGTCGGAAGTTTAAAAGGGAGTCGACATGAGAAAAGAAGTCTTAGTTGGTCATGAAAGATCGGATACTTGACATGAAAAGTGAAGTCTAAGTGGGTCATGAAGGACCGAACACTTGGCATGAGAAGTGAAGTCCAAGTAGATTATGAAAGATAAGACATTTGGCATTGGAAGTGAAGTCCAAATCGATTAAGTTGACCAAACACTTGGCGTGAGATGGATGAAGTTCAAGTGGATCATGGAAGATCGAACACTTGACATGTGGATGAAAATCCTAATAGGGCAGGAAGGATTGATGTTAGGCAAGTATGAAAAGTCCTAATAGGTCGGGGAGGATTGCATGTTAAGCAAGTATGGAAAGTCCTAACAAGTCATGAATGATCGGATGTTAGGTGAAACGGTGAAGTCCTAATAGGTTAAGGTTGACAGGATGTTAGATAACGAAAAGTTATAACAATTGACAAGATATTAGGAAACAGGAAATCACAGGTCAAGGTTAATTGAATATTAGGCAAAGAAAATCTTGATAAGTTAAGGTGAATTGGATACCAAACAAGATGAGAATTTAACCTTGAAAAAGTTAAAACAAAGTTATCAGTCAATTTCTAAGTAGTAGCAATCAATTGGTGAGTTATTAGTCGATTGGTAGGTAGTAGCAATTGATTGGTGAATCTCAAACCCCAAATTCAGGGTTTGAGGGGGAGAAAGAGGTTTATTACTTGAGCAGTCAATTGATGTTGTTTATCCTAGTATGCACATCAATCGACTGCTATGGTTAGCAATCGATTGATGGCACTGTAATGGGATATAGAAGGATCTATAATCGACTTCACAATCGAGTCCCATTTTAGCAAAAGGGAGACTCAGGGATTGTTATTAGATAGCAATCGACTGATGGCCTCAGTAATCGATTATTAGAGTTTAACAATCAATTGATAGTGATAAAAAAGAGTCATTCTATAAGTATAATGGTCAAGTCAATGGTCAAATATCTTTGACAGTCGATTGGTGAAGTCTAACAATCCACTGTTAGGCAGAAATCAATCCAAACAACCCTATAAAAGAAGGTTTCGAGGTTATTAGTGTAAGAAGCACCAGATAATCGAACCTGAATTTTGATATTAGCAAAAGATCAAAGTTAAGCTTAATTGTGATCTAACAACTATATTAAATGTCCAGGTAGCACAATTAGGAAAGTCCTAATAAGTCAAGTTAACTAGACACTAGGAAAAGAAAAGTCCTAACTAGATGTTAGGCAAGCGAAAGTCCTAACTAGATGTTAGGCAAGAGAAAGCCCTAGTAGGATACTAGGCAAGAAAGTCTTTAACAGATTGAGGACACCAAGCGATTAAGTCTAGATGGTTCAGTGGATTGAACATCTAACGAGAAGGACTTGATGGGTCAGAAAGAGCTAGATATCAAGTCAAGAAGTCCTAGGGGTCAAGCGATCGGATGCTGAGCAGGAAGCTCAAATGGGCTTGGAGGATCGAGGTTTAGCAAGGTAAGCTCCTGGAGTGGAGTGGTTCTTCCGAAAGGAAGAATGGGTAAGGGCAAGTCCTTGTTACGAGAACATCCTTAGCTGTCAATCCGACTAAGGGATTCACATGAATTTTGAAGTCGAGATCGGACAATATGTCTACTATCAAAATATATTATTTATATATTTATTGTGCTAACTTTGATTTTACAAGATTGGTAAATTGATTTGCTGGATCGGTATACTGAATGTTTCGGTAGATCGATTAGCCTTATTGGTAGACTGAACACTAACTTGTCAGCCAGGTCGTTCCGATTGCTAATGTGGCATCCGAGATAGAATGGATAGGTCTTGGATTGCTGATGTGGCTTGGGATAAGGATTAGGTTGCTAGCATGGCATGAGGATAACTATTGACCTGCTGACATGGCAGATGGAACGGTCATGTTAGATTTGATGGAATCCATATATATCTCCACAACGGTACGATATTGTCCACTTTGGGCCCATGCCCTCATGGTTTTATTTTTAGGCTTTACCCAAAATACCTCATACCAATGAGATATTTTCTATCTTATAATCTCAGGATCTTTTTCATGTATTTCCAATGTGGGACTTTTGATTGTATTCCAATAATTTACCCCCTCAAACAAAGGACCACTGGGAGCTCCTCCTTAACGGTCCCAACGGACCTCTTATTGGTATGAGTCATAATGGACCCGACCCCTTAACAGTCCCAACGGACCCCTTATTAGGAGTTCCCACCATATGGACCCGCTCTGATACCATAAAATTGTCACGTCCCGAGAGACGGCTGTCCGAAAAATTTCAGCAACATCTCCTCTGTAACAATTTAACTTTCCTGAATACACTTTAATATAAAGGCCCACACAGCCGCTCTACAATCCAACAGACTACACTACATACAAAAGGGCCCACACGACCACAACTACATATCCACACATACATGTAGAAATAGCAAACTACAACAAATCTACATACAACAACGAAAATGCCAAAGCACATCGATACAACAAAAATCCAACGACAAACTCCATAAACCACACATCGAAAATAATCCAAATGATACAAAAAAAAATATCAACCAAAATCCACACAAGAAACAACGACTCCTATTGCTGTGAGATAAGGGCAGCCCAACAGAACTCCAAGCTTCAATATAATATCCTTATTTGCTACTTGAGGAGACAGAAAAACTATAGGGTCTGGGTGGTGAGTATAAAATACTCAGTGGGTACTAGATAGAAGTGTACAACATAAATATAAACATGGATATCAAAGATATACAGTCTCAACATGATACATAATGAAAAAGGTCAATATACAATGAAAACTAATAAGTAATAAGAATTATGCAAATGTAAACAATGCATGTAATGTCACACCATGCAACAACCATATATCAAACAAGTGCAACAACCATAAATGCAGTAACAACTACCAACAAGTACATAAACACATGCAACACACGACAATATGCATGGTCACTGTCAGCTCGCCACCCCCAGACACCTACACAATGAACTGGGGCGCACGATAGGACAACTGCATATACTCCAATAACTGACCACTACACGTGAGTGTGGAGTAGAGAAAATATCTCAGGGAGAGCTATCTAGCTACCCGGTCACTGTCTGCACTCAACTTGTAAAATTGATTCATGCCTTTTTCACCCCTTCAAGATACCCCTTAATCCCTTAAAAAAAAAAATCTAAAATCTCACTCTTAACTCACACAACTCTTAGTGATCAATCATCTTCTTCTTCTTCTTCTTCGAATCTTTTCCTATCATCTTCTTCTTCAACTCTTCTCCTTTATTTCTCCTCTCTAAGAGTTTCAGGCCATTGAAAGTTTATTAGAGCTCAAAATAATTTAAAGTGCTTTTATTTTGAATTAAAAGTCTTTATATCATAGGAAATGATTGTTGATAAACAATTTACTTCAAAAAGTATGTTGGCATTCCTAAGGGGTGACTTAACGAATGGATGATTGTACGTCAATGATGACCAACTCGAAGGGATGCATCAGCGTTTGAGTACCTTTGAATGGTTAAGGGGGAGGTCATTGGAACCTCAAGTGGTGTGAACTACAGTTTTGATTTGTTGTCAAATAAGTTTAAATTGGACCTTACTATATATATATATATATGTATGTATGTATGTATGTTTAAGTGTTCTAAGTGTGTAAGGATTTAGGAGAACAAACAGATATCCAATGACTCAAGGTTTGATAAAGTACGTACGATAAAGGATGATATGAGACATCCAAAGGATTAAAAAGGATGAGAAATATCGAAGACATTGAGACTTGGAACAAAAAATGTTGTTGCATGTTAGATAGGTGATGGGGAGAAGACACACATAGGTGATGGTATTAGCTTTCTTCTTCTTCTTTTGTGTACCTTTATGTCTTATTTATACAATATTTTATATGGATTAGTTGAGTTGAATATTTTATGTTTGGTTAAGTCGAAATATTTATTAATCCATTCTTATGAATTTTTAACAAAACAAGTATTTTGTATTTGGTAACAATAAGCCACAAATACATTTTAAAATCTTATAACTCATTAATCAAAAATTAATTTGGCACTACAACAAAAAAGCATTACCTACGTGTGATCATGTTATATTTATTGTTGCAACCTAAGGATCTGTGGATAGGTTTCTGAACGAAAGAAAAGGAGTTCTCATAGGTTTAAGATCGATTCTGGGAATTGATCAGAAAGGGGAGTAATCGATCACTGGATCGATTACCAGGAACATAATCGATCACGGGATCGATTAATAGGGTTGAAGAGAAACAAAGTTACGGTAACTAATCGATCACCCGATCGATTAAAAGAGGTAATCGATCACCCGATCGATTACCAAGCTTCGGAGAAGAAACTACGCCTCGTAATCGATCAGGTGATCGATTACGGAGGGTAATCGATCACTTGATCGATTACCGAAGCTTCTGTGGCCGGTTCTGAGAACTACCACCTAATCGATCCTCCGATCGATTATGAGGGGTATAATCGATCACCCGATCGATTAAGCCCTCTGTTTTAGCCATATTAAGTTTCCAAAAGAGAAATCTTATGCTCAGATGATTTATTAAGTTGGTTAACCTTAAGTTAGGTTTAAACGAGGGTCTGAACCTAATAAATAATGTTTTTGACCATCTTAAAGAAATGGCTAAGGGATTAAGGTCAAAGGATGTAGAAATCATACCAATCTTAAGGTTATGTTGGGCTCAATCCCAAACATACGCAATGTGGTTAAAATCACGGGAATGTTCACCATGTTATGAAAAGGAAATGTAAAGGAACATCCCTGTGAAATGGAAATGAAAGTATAAAGCTATTTTACTTTAATGAAGCTTGTACCGGAACCCGAAAGGGATCCAAGGAATGTGCACCTAATGAACGCCCCTAGGTCGAAAGACAGAAGACCTAGTAACCGAGTAATCGAGATTTGCTACCTCGTATTATTTAGAATGGCGCGCAAATGAATGTATGGATACAAGCCAGGGGGACCCCGACAATGTTGATTATGTTTATCTATTACAATAATAGATTTGAAAAGAAAAGAAATGGTAATCATGTTTAATGCGTATGGTAGAATGTCAAGGTGAATTGAATGTGCATGATTATGATTATGACTTCTATGTTTTAAGTCTTATTATGATTCCATGTGACGTTTGGATTTAGTGAGTAGGAAAGGAGCTTACTAAGCGTTATGCTTATAGCTTACTTTCTTATGCTGCAGGTCCTACTAACAGGTACTAAGCAATGGAAGGAGGCGACAGGACAGAAATGAATGATGTGTGTGGTATTGACGTGACAAAGTCCTGGCTTATGTCAATTTATAGTTATTTCAAAACTATCATGTTTTGTTCCCAATCAAGTTTTACTATCAAGACTTATCATGTTTTGTTTAAGTATATCTACTGTATACGAATCTATGCTTGCTATGAAAGTTTTAATTTTCCGCTGCTAAGTGTAGCTTTCGTATATAATGGTAGAATGAATGAATGAATGAACAAACTGTAGCGTCCGTCAAGGCTCTGGTAAGGGCGGGCGTTACAGAAAAGGAGGAAGAAGAAGAGGGAGGTGGCGGCGGCAAGAAGAGGAAGAGGAGTTTCCGAAATCGTTTCGGTTTCTCTTCTTCTTGTGTTCTTCGATTGATTATTGCCGCCCACTCCCCTCTCCCTTTTATAGCCTTAAGCACAAAGACAAAGTCTAATCTTTCCATAATTTTTTTTTCTAATTTGGATTGATTTTATAAACCAATTTCAAATCTATAGAAAGATTTTTAATCTAAGCCTTTAGATTAAATTGCAACCGTCGGATCTTTTTGATTTGGTTTTTCCTTTTAATAAAAAAAATGAAATCAACCTTATCCAAACTTTAATTGGCCGACCATATTAAAATAATTCTAATTTGGATTAATTTTAATAACCAATTCCAAATTCTAGAATTATATTAAATCTAGGCTTTTAGATTAGATCGTAAGCGTCGGAACTTTTTAATTCGGTTTTTCCTTTTTAAAAAATCGAATTGATCTTATCCTCATCCAAAGTGGCCGACCACTTTTAGGATAAGATGGGTTTAATCCGCGAACCAATTTTATATTAAAATAGAAAATAAAACAGAACCGAAGAGATCTCATCCGTCGGATGCAACTTAATCTCATCTAACGGTTCTAATATAATCTTCTTTAATATAACTTGATTGCTTCGATCCAACGGACCTGATCAAATCCCTTGGGCGTGTGGTTCATTGAACCATGCCTGGTTCACCTCGTGAACCGGTTCTTCCTTCCAAAGAGAATTAAAACCGAACCGGAGAGATCTCGTCCATCGGACGCGACTTAATCTCATCCAACGGTTCTAATCTATTCTCTTCTATTCCTCTTTATTTATTTCGATCCAATGGATGCAACTTGATCTAATCCCACGGATACAAGCTGATCTCATCCATTAACTCATCCTACGGTTGAGAACTAATCTCATCCAACGGTTGAGATTAAATCTCATCCGACGGCTGAGAACTAATCTCATCCGTTTGATTGCATCCTTTTGAAGATGTCTTTAGGCTACAGTGGGGACCTCGAGGAGGTATTAGATCTGGCCTTCTGATGGGTTTCGGATCTCGTATTCAACTCCGAATACACACCTACATCCATCAATAACGATCCATTCCACTAGAGGATCATTATTGCACTACCAATCTAATCCCCAAATTACGTTATGGGTTCCTTCTTATTATTTTATGCATTGCTCCCCGTGTTTAAGATATCGTATGTCCGTCAATTATTTGAGTTCACTGACAACTCAATAATCGACATCTAAGACCTTGAATAGTACCACTCAACCTTATTGTCAGCCGGACCAAGTCCACTTGCAAGATTTGACTTGACAATCCTTATGAGCTCTCCAAGGGGACATCATCAGCCCTACTGGGACACGGATTCCTTCTATAATTAATGGCACACCGTATAAATAGTAACATCACCCAACTTACCGAGAATATTTGATCTGACGGAAAGATCTCACCCTTTGATAAATCAAAGCAATAATTACTAAGTATAGGTGCCCATTTATTACATCGGGATTAAGAGTGCATAATTATAATAACAGAGGTCTTGTTCAATTTGCGAGTCAGTGTAAATCGAACAACCTCAATGGTCCTACTCAATACACACAAAGTGCACTAGTGTAATTCTACAGTCAAGACAGACAGTCACCGAATTACACTACAACCGTTCCCGATGGTTTGTCCAAAGTCATCTTGGTTGTGAGCCTTAGTTTATAATTCATAAGGGACCGATAATCATGGTCTTCTGTGTCTCACAGACACCAAGTTATCTACAATGTAAATTAAGAGGACTTTATTGCAAAATACACTATTGCAATCATTTGACCAAAACATGATACTTTATTTCATAAATGTTTATATACAAAAGAGCTAGTCTTTTCAGTATACTTCCTAACACTAATCTCATCCGTTTGATTGCATCCTTTTGAAGATGTCTTTAGGCTACAGTGGGGACCTCGAGAAGGTATTGGATCTGGCCTTCTGATGGGTTTCGGATCCCGTATTCAACCCCGAATACACACCTACATCCATCAATAACGATCCATTCCACTAGAGGATCATTATTGCACTACCAATCCAATCCCTAAATTACGTTATGGGTTCCTTCTTATTATTTTATGCATTGCTCCCTGTGTTTAAGATATCGTATGTCCGTTAATTATTAAGTTCTACTGACAACTCAATAATCAACATCTAAGACCTTGAATAGTACCACTCATCCTTAATGTCAGTCGGACTAAGTCCACTTGCAAGATTTGACTTGACAATCCTTATAAGCTCTTCAAGGGGACATCATCAGCCATACTGGGACACGGATTCCTTCTATAATTAATGGCACACCGTATAGACAGTAACATCACCCAACTTACCGAGAATATTTGATCTGACGGAAAGATCTCACCCTTTGGTAAATCAAAGCAATAGTTACTAAGTATAGGTGCTCATTTATTACATCGGGATTAAGAGTGCATAATTATAATAACAGAGGTCTTGTTCAATTTGCGAGTCAGTGTAAATCGAACAACCTCAATGGTCCTACTCAATACACACAAAGTGCACTAGTGTAATTCTACAGTCAAGATAGACAGTCACCGAATTACATTACAACCGTTCCCGATGGTTTGTCGAAAGACATCTTGGTTGTGAGCCTTAGTTTATAATTCACAAGGGACCGATAATCATGGTCTTCTGTGTCTCACATACACCAAGTTATCTACAATGTAAATTAAGAGGACTTTATTGCAAAATATACTATTTTAATCATTTGACCAAAACATGATACTTTATTTCATAAATGTTTATATACAAAAGAGCTAGTCTTTTCAGTATACTTGGTCCTCACCCACTCCCCTCGGGAGAATTTACCTGATTGCGAACAGAGTCCTCCTGACTCGTTGTACTTGTGCTTGGCTCTATCTTCGCCCCCCAGGATTTGTACTGCAACTGATCCTCCTAATCAGCCCAGTCTTCTGCTGCAACTTGGTCCTCCTGACCAAGCCCAGACTTCTGTTGCAACTTTGCCCTCCTGACTAAACCCAGACTTCTGCTACGGCGTGGTCCTTTTTACCAGCCCAAACTTCACCTGGTGCACTTTGACTCTGCCAAGACTTCATGCCTAGCATCACTAGGACTTAACCTGTGTCTCCTTTAAGCTTAGTTCAACTTGGTTAGCCAAACCACATACTTAACTTGATCCTAGTTCCATAATCAAAACTCTGGTTCGATCTGCTAGTGCTTCCTGCACTAAGAGGAAGGTGATTTTGAATTGAAGTCTGGTATTATACATTTGCTCCCTAAGTTTCATGGATTGGCAGGAGAGGATCCAAACAGGCACTTGCATGAGTTCCATGTGGTTTGCTCCGCCATGAAACCACATGGCATTTCAGAGGAAGACATAATGCTGCGGGCATTCCCTTTTTCCTTGTCAGGAGCAGCTAAGGATTAGTTGTATTCTCTTCTACCGGGTTGCATCACATGCTGGCTCGATATGAAGAGGATGTTCTTAGAAAAGTTTTTCCCAGCCTCTAGAACCACAACCATCAGAAAGAGCATCTGTGGCATCCAGTAGATCGTGGGAGAGACCTTATATGACTACTGGGAGAGGTTCAAAAGATTGTGTGCAAGTTGCCCGCAATATCAAATCAGTGATCAATTGCTTATTCAGTACTTCTATGAGGGACTGCTTCTCATGGATAGGAGTATGATCAACATAGCTAGTGGAAATAGAACACAGATCCTATTGGGCAGTGAAAGCTTGCAACTTGGACATGGACAAAGCTGGAACGGAAAGAAAACTGCAACTCCAAGAGCTTGAGGAGATCATATTAGATGCTTATGAGAACTCCCGCATATATAAAGAAAAGACTAAAAAGTTCCATGACAAGCATATTTTACAGAGGGAGTTCCATATTGGTGATAAAGTGCTCTTGTACAATTCTCGCC
This sequence comes from Curcuma longa, assembly GCF_044706935.1. Taxonomy (NCBI): domain Eukaryota; kingdom Viridiplantae; phylum Streptophyta; class Magnoliopsida; order Zingiberales; family Zingiberaceae; genus Curcuma; species Curcuma longa. The sequence goes on along the minus strand of NC_133876.1, from coordinate 1,014,040 downwards.
TTCGATTGTTGAAAGGTAAGTTGAGATCCAGATGGGATGGTCCTTATGTTGTCACTAACACTTTTTATTATGGTGTTGTCGAGATACAGAAGATTTCCACAGGTAGAACTTTCAAAGTGAATGGTCACCGCCTCAAACAATTTCATGAAGTCTTGAAGGAAAGCTTAGTGGAAGAAGTGAACCTCTACGATGCCATCTACCTGAGTTGAAAGGGGAGTATTCGATTTCACCTCACTTTCGTTTTGTACATATTTTATTACTTGTCTATTTTAGGAGTTTGCTTTTGTTTGGTTTAGGATGTGTGAGTTGCTTTTTGCTTTTAGGAAAAATTTTTTCCTGTGCATGATTTCATTCATTTTAGGAGTCGTGATGATGTAGTTAAATGGGTTTATCGAATTTTTAGAGATAACGAAGCATGAAAGAGTTTGTGAATTGCGTGAGGATATAACATAATGATGGATTTCGCTTTGATAAGTTGAGATGATGACCTACATTTACCTAGTGAGGACTGAGCCTGATTGATTTATTTGTTGAGTGACACTTATGGAGAATGTTGAGCTAAAACTTGATCGGATTCTATTGAAATCACAATAACATGGGGCTACATTAATTATGAAGGTTATTTCATTGTTTCACATCCATTCTCTTTTCTTAGTTAGGTAGCTTAATAAATTCTTCCATCATATGTTTCATTTTTCCATACCATACCATGCTTTGCTTTTCTTTTCCCTTGGACTTGGAAACATTGATTGTTGAGATGAGTTTTTTCCCGGGACGGACAATAGTTTAAGTGTGGGGGTATGCTTAAATGTTTCACCATTAACAAACTAGTAGGTCTTAGTTTTGTTGCTTGATTTATTTATAGATTATATTTGTTTTGCATAGTGTAGTTTGTAGTAATTTTTGTTTGGTTGTAAAAAAAAAAGATATGAAAAAAACAGTATATGAAAAAAAATAATGAAAAAATAATAATTTTGCATAGTGTAAAATTTTGATGTGGTGTGTTTGTATGAGATTTATTTATATATATTTTTCCTTTATTTATTTTGTCACTCACATCCATCAAAATTAATTATTTATTTACTACCAAACCTCTTTATTATCGTCTTAAGTAGTACAGAGAGGTCCGGGTCGTCTCTCTCGGACTCAATAATGGAAGCTATCCTAGACCTATGGTGCAGGGTTGTGTTATTAACTTTATTCACTCCAATTATTTACAGAATACAATTATTCAATTAAATTCTACAACAACCAACAAATATATATACATATTATACAACATACACACTAGTCAGATACAATTAAGAATACATGTACAACCTAACTCGATATCCACACAACCAATTTATACAACAACTAAATCATGAACAACAATAATAAATCATCTTACAACAATACAAGTTATATATCATACACAATACTATACAATGTGATAAATTATACACAACCATACTAAATTACAATTACAAAACAACAATTCACAATTCTTCACACAACATCATGTAAACATCATGTCAATTCTAAAACAAATTATTTATTCACAAACAAATAACTTTATTCCAATTCACATTCATAAACGCTAAAACTAATCAATCAATTAGTTAGTTTATTTGTATGTACAGAAAATAAACATCACACACTAGTATCAACCCAAGACCAGCAGAAATCAACAAGCAAAAATGGGGGTTTTTTATGCAAGAACAGAACAGAAACAAAGAACAGGGTTAAGCAATCTGATCAGGGAAATGTTTAGGCTAGGGTTAAGAGTTTTGATCCCCGGTTCATCACAGAACGTAGTCAACTATCTGAGGTGAGTTGCGCCAATGACAATGGACCTCACCGGAGCACTACTAACCAGGAGGTGTGCTTAGAGAAGACAGGCATAGGTTCCAATCTCTGCCACCGGGCCTTGCTGCACTTCGCAAACAAAGAGATCAGTAACCAAAGAATTGAAACTCTTACCTCGGTCTTTCCCGGTGGAAATGGAGGACGAAGCGACCCGATGATCCTCTGCTGCACTCCGCAAACAAGGTCCGCAAACAAAGCTTGGCAATCAATCGGCGCTTCTGTGGACGCGAAGAGGGATGCTGTCGTCGACCACCGCAACTGGGCACTCCGTTCACAGCTGCGGAGAAACGAACGATAGGGGAGAAGATTCACACCAGAGCGCACCGCTCGCGGTGGAAAGTTGGTTGGAGGGAATGCGCTCGTCGATCCTCAGAGTTGCCGACGCCGTTCGGATCCGATCGGGAGGTAAGGGAGGAGAGGCGGAGCTCGGAGATGAAGCTACGAAGAATCGCGCAAGAGAAGACCATGAAACCCTAGCACTCGAGCCCCATCGCAACTGAACCGACGCTGCCCTTTTCTCCCTTCGGTGTGAACCGGCAGTAGCTGCTGAACCGGGTTAATTTAACCGGTTTGATTACAATTAAACCGGCCCAAATCAAGATTTGACCAAACCAAGTCTTAATTGATCCCGATTCGAGCCCAAATTGAATCTAGCTGAACCCTTTGAACCGAATTAACCATTTTTGCACCGGATTGAGCCAAATTAACTCTGATTTGAATCAAACTCGAACTAGAATTAAATTTATTACAAATTGAACTTATTCGTGGTTTCATCCTAATTTCCTGCACAAATCAAATTTAAACAATTAATACTTATAATTTACTCAATTAATGAAAAATATAGAATGAAGCCAAAAATTCATTAAAGATAATAAATAAGTGCAAAGCCCAAATTATGACATAAAATATGATCAAAATAATCTAAAATGATCCCTAATTAACCCTGTCAAATAACAACTTATCAAATCCTCCACACTTATTCTTTCAGGTCTTGTGAAAGTAAACCTAACCAAACAACTTTCCACCTTAACAATGATCCATCAAATTAAGAGTTTGTAACAAAAAGCTAAATAAGAGTACCAAATCATAAAGATACAAGCAATCCAGAACTCATTTCATACATGGATCAACAACACAGAAATTTTAATCTACTCTGAATCAGTTAAGAATGATGACCATAACCTCACAGGGGAAATAATGAAGTAACTCATCCTCATAAACAAGTAACAAGTGGAGTGCTCTCAAGCTACTCATGAATCCTGTCTTACCATAGGCTTGCTCTTCTACTCATCTCCACCACTATATATACACAAAGTTCCACAATCATAAAGGCTTATTAGAATTCTAAAAAGAATATGCTAAAAGGAATAGAGCTCAACAATGATATGTAATGAAAGATATAAACAATGCAATGAAGAAAATAAGTGGAAGAATTGGAAACACCTAATATGTTTCATAGATGAGTATAGTAAGTCATGCCCAAGAGAACATATCATCCAAGCTAGCACGGGGAAAAAGCTAATAGCAAGAACATATCATTCCATCCTCTCCTAAACTCAAACCATCTCTAATGAAGCTCATAGTAGGAGAATACTAAATAGATACTTGCTACTAACTATCGTCCATTTACAAACTATTAATCTACTATCAACAAAACAACCCATTAACGACAAATATTATTTGAACTACTACGAAATAAAATGTTTTTTTTAAAAGAGAACAGAAGACAAAATATCTTCTTTTTTTTTCTTTTTTTCTTTTTTTCTTTTATTTTTTTTTCATGAAACAGAAGCCTCTTTTTTTCTTCTTCTTCTTCTTTTTTTCACGAGTAGGGTTGCAAATTAGAATTTATAAATTTATCAAAAACTCACAATAAATTCAAATAAATGAAGTATAGGGGCCTCGAGTCGTATTTTTCCAAGGACAAGTAGACAATTGTTCAATTCAAGCTTGGGTGTCGTTCTTTTTGGGGTTTTTTATAAAAATGAGGGTTTTGGTGATTTTGGAATGAAATATAAATGAAAATCAACAAGTAAGTGAAAATGCTAAAAATGAAACCCTAAAGCAAGCTAAACCTATCATCAAGACCATGAAACATACAATTAAAACATGAAATGCAAACAAAGCAATTTAGCTAGCAAAGCAATCCCTACTCAACTTACCCTACCCTAACAAACCGATACATTGAAGTAGAATGGCACAGAACAGTACCAATAACAGAAACCAATATCAGACAGCAAGAAATGGCACAAGATTAAATCCTAGACACTTAACTATCAATAGGAATCTACCAAACGGGAACAACTAGCAATGTTGTTAACTGATAATGCATTACAAACAAGACATGGATTAAATTGTGCAGAGATAGCTAGATAAAAACAGAAATGCATAAAAATGAAGAACAGTAACATCCAGCCTCCCTTCGTTCACTTGCTTCTCCTTAGCTTGGTGTCAAACAAGCTATTGAATCCAATTGGAGTCGTCCACGCAATCTATGGTGTGTTTACTCATTGCTCGACGTCTGAAAACCCTGGAAAATCCCTCTCCGACGTTGACAGAACCTTGCATGATATGATTTTGAGCTGAAACCACTGGAGTACTCGTCTTCACTTGTCCCGACCACTCTTCTGATGATATAGAATTACTCCACAATCCTCCGAGAACCCCCAGACGATCGCGGCTTCGGATTGAGCTGAGGATGGCCGGAATTCGAGAAAATAGAGTTTGATGCCGCCGACGAAACCCTCGCCGTCGCGCCTCCTCCGGCAGCCGGAATATACCCAATCGACCGGCGTTGGACTCCTCAAGGACCAAGGATTGCAATGGCTTCAGTTTGGATGGATGGGAGCTCGCCTACGCGTATGTTGATGAGCAGAGTGCTTCCGCGGGGACGATGCACAGTAGCGGCCCCCTGTTCACTTCCTAAGTTTCGGCTAATATACTTCTGATTAATCACTTGATCGTATTCGTACGTTTGGTTAATCGATTCACTGATCGATTAAAACAAGCTAAACTTTAAGTCTTAATCAGGTTAACTTGGGTCTCACCCGAGCCAACCGCGCTGGATCACGTAATCAAAGAACAAGCTCCCAGGCCTCCTCTGATACTGATCCGGTCCGAAGACAGGCCACCAAGCCTTCTCGGACCATAGTCCGGTACAGAGAACGAGCTACCGAGCCCTCTCTGACGTAGTCCGGAGAACGAGCTACCGAGCCCTCTCCGACTCCATCCGATCCAGAGAACGAGCTACCGAGCCCTCTCTGACTAATCCGAAGAACGAGCTACCGAGCCCTCTCCGACTCAAATCGGTCCAGAGAACGAGCTACCGAGCCCTCTCTGAGCTAATCCGGAGAACGAGCTACCGAGCCCTGTCTGACTCAAATCGGTCCAGAAAATGAGCTACCGAGCCCTCTCTAAGCTAATCCAGAGAACGAGCTACCGAGCCCTCTTTGACTCTATCCGGTCCAGAGAACGAGCTACCGAGCCCTCTCTGACCTAATCCGGAGAACGAGCTACCGAGCCCTCTCCGATCTCATTCCGTCATCGATCAATCTGAATATGAACTTAAATCGTTGTCAACATCAAAACAACAATCGGGACAAAACTGCATCAACACTTAATAGTTTGACAGATAAATGAACGATTTTCGAGAAAAAGTGACACGCGCTATTCACCCCCCCTCTTGCGCGTGTATCGATCCTACACAGACATGGTCGTGTCTCCTCAACAGAACCATGCCAAGGCATGGCCGTGTCCCCCAGACACGGGCGTGTCTCCCACTAGAGGAGCACCTGCCCGTGGCCGTGCCTCAGAGGCACGGGCGTGTCTCCCACCAGAGAACAGTCTGAATCTAGACGTGCCTCACAGGCATGACCGTGCCTCCCAACAGAACATCAACTTCTTGTGGCCGTACCTCCACCAGAGCAGAGTGGCCACACATGACCGTGTCTCCCAGACACGGCCGTATGACGGGGCGTGCCTGGCTGCTCATAGGGTAATTTCGTGGGGGCCTATAAATAGACCCCCTTAAGAGCCTTGAAAAGGGGGAGAGACCTTGGAGAGCCACCGGAGCGTGCTAGAGCCACCGACTCCTCATTCCAGAGCTAGATTCGATGATCCGTTCATCTGTCCGGACACTCCACCACATCCACGCCTCACCTTCGCAGAGATTGCAGTCCGGAGAAGAAGAAGCTCATCGATAAGTCCTATTTCTTATTTTCTTCTTAGATTCTTGGAATAGGATGTATTATTTACTTTCTTCTCTGTATTGTAACCTCCCCGATATGGAGTAGTCCTCCAGATTCTAGGATGTAGGAGGAATCGGGGTTATTGGATGATTGTACCTTTGGATTTGTTAATCTACCATGTTCTATGATATGCTTGTGCAGTTGCTTTGTGGATTTGTGCCTTATACTTGTTTGATGATATGTTTGTGAATGGTATGAATCTATAAGGGTAGAGATTATTTGTGGTTTGAGGAATTCTTAGGATCGTATACCCAGGACGTCTCGTGACAGGAGGAAAGTCTTAATCGGACCTTCCGAGGAATTGCTTAGGCTATGAAGAATCTTTATGAGGGATAACTAACGGTTACTCATTGTTGGGGAGAGATCTTTAAAAGGATACCCTGTGACAGAGGGTAGGACTCTAGTAGTACGCTGGGGCGCTTGAGTGACAGCGGAAGCCATAAACCAGGCTATCTAGAATCATCTCAAACCGACATTAGTAACATTGGAACACCATTGATTTATTCCGAGGAAACCTGACGAGGTCTAATTGGATAATTTGGTTAGAATCCCTACAATTGTGCAATTATTGAGGAATGGTAGAGGATCCAAGTCAATAAATCAATATCTCGAGGAATCTGAAATCCTAGAATCACCTTCCCACATCTGTCACAGTCGAATTCTATCTTCGAATTAAGGATTAGGAGCTCTAGAACACTCTTTCTCCCCACACCAAACCATTTCCTATGAACTCTCCATTCTTATTGTGCTAGGTTAGTAACTAATTCCACGGTCCTTGTGGATTCGATCTTTTTATTACTTGGCGACATTCCGTATACTTGCGGAACACACATCATAAGCTGCTGGTACTATCTGGTACATCTATCTTGAAGATGGTAGTAATCTCTGCTGCTGAGGTGCTCTCTATCTCTGTGTTGTCTTCTGCGATCGCTGCTGAGTAGAATGTCCTTCAGAATAGGTAATATCGGTGAACTCCAGCTGAGCTCTCCGAGTACAATCCTCTGAGTCTTCCAATACGTGACAACCTCATCACAAAAGTGGAATACTGCCAACTCAACTTGCACTACCTCAGTGCAAGTGATATACGTGAAAGTATCATTCACGTTCTTCATCCAAGAACGTGCGAGCCATGGATCAGATCCCCCATGGAATAAAGTCAATCTATCCTTAACGGATGTTGCCAACAAGGATATCCGACTTTTGTTCACAGCCTTATTAGCCGTAATTGGTACCAGATCTAACAAAGATATCTCCGGACTATCCCCAACATGCTCGGAAATCTCCGGCTCTACTGGCTCAACAGGTCATCTCAATGATCGACCTGGTCCTCGGTTACTAGGGTCCATAATATCACCTAGTATACATACAACTACTATAAATTTCTAGAACAAGAAATAACTGTGCAAGAAATTTACTTACAATTGCTTGGAGAGTTCATGCTGCTGTTTGTCCATCTCACAACTCGGGTCAGGTAACCAAACTAGACATACCCAACAAGACAACAAACTCGAAAACTAGACCTAAATCCTAAAACTAAATGCTTAACTCATATGCTCTGATACCAAACAATTGGTATCAGATAAACCTACAAATGCGATGATAACTCCTGAAACATTGATAAATCCGATGACAAATCCGACGGACACCGGAAAATCGACCCAAATGCAACGAAAATCCGAATGATATGAACCTACGCTCTGATACCACTAAATTGGTATCAGATAGACTCAACAATGCACCGCTAAATCTGAAATGACAATTCTGAAATGAACTAACCTGCTCTGATACCACTAAATTGGTATCAAATAGACTCAACAATGCAACGCTAAATCCCAAATGATAATTCTGAAATGAACTAACCTGCTCTGATACAACTAAATTGTCACGTCCTGGGAAGCCGTCTGAAAAATTTCGGCAGCATCTCCCCTGTAACAATGACCTTTCCTAAAATACATGCAAATATACACAGCCACATATGGCCGGAATAAGGACTACACGTCCTTAACACATCACACATACACATATCAATGCAAAATAAGGCCTACACGGCCGTAACCACTAACATCACATGCACAATGTCCACAATAAGCAAAATCGACAAAACAGAAAAGCATCATAAATCCGACAAAGCGAATACCACGAATACAAATCCAACACAATACAGTCCATGTCCACACTACAAGTCTCAAACTGGAATACAACTATAACCATACCACTAAACAACAAACTCCTGATGTGAGATAACAGCAGTCGATTGAATCTCCAAGCTCCAAGTAACCTATCTGATACCTGGGGAGAAAATAACATAACCCCAGGGTCTGGGTAGTGAGCATTAGATACTCAGTGGGTACAGGAATGAAGTTCATGTAAAGGTAAACAACAGGAATACTAAAAGAGTACGAGCCAAAGTAACATGTACAGAAGAAATGAATAACATATACATGGTATCAAGTATCAACAAGGTATCATGTATCTAGGTATAGAACATGATGTAATAACTGATTCTACTAAAGAAGAATCATGCAGTGCAACAGGTATCATAATCATAACATGTAAGCATGTATGTAATGGCACGCAGTGCAACAATCATAACAACCAAGTGCAACAGCCACAATCATATGAATAAAGTAAACTATGTAATAGTCCTACCAACAAATGCATGTAATATGCATCAATCATCGCAATCAAAATATCCGTCACTGTCCGCACTCTACATTTCCCAATCACCCCCCTAGGGCAGTGAACAATTAACATGATAATTCATTATTGACAGGGTTAATTAGGGGCTATTTTGGACTTTATTGGTTGTATTTCATGTTATAATTGGGTTTGTGAGCTTAATTCTTAATTTTCGGATAATTTTTAGCTTCGTTCAATATTTTAGAAATTTTTGCAAATATTAATGGTTTGAATTTGATGATTTACAGGGAATCAAGACGAGGCCAAAATCTAAACCCAATTCAGAGTCCAAACCAATTTGAATCCGGTTAAACCACATCAATTGGATCTGGAATTTAGTTTGGTTCGGTTAATCAAACCAAAGAAGAAGCTCAGCTGATCAGATCAAGCTTGAGTCTAAATTCAATCAAAGGGGTGTGATCAGTTCAAGTCAAGCTTGAGTCAATGGAGTTCGGCTGATCAGAACGGGCGGCAGCAAAAACCCTCGCACGCGAAGGAAAACGCGGCTCGGCACTTAGGTTTTCTCGCGATTCTTCACAGCGGCGTCTTCTTCTCGCCGAGCCCCGTCGCACCACCATCCTTCTTCTTCCTCCATCCCTTCAGGTCAACGCAAAGCAGACATCAACTTCGCTTGGTTCTCATCGTCGCCTTCGCTGGATCTCTACGCCGATGTGGATTCGGAGGCATTGAGATCCAAGTCCCCGTCGTCGCGGAACGGAGGTTGTGGGTGGATTCTCCAGCCACCGGTGCTCGACGGTAACTAGCCCAGAGAAGCGGGTGTGGGTGGATTCTCCATCTCTTCCCTGGCGCTCCATCTGCACTGAGCCCAGCACAGGATCTCTACGCCGATGTGGATTCGGAAGCGTTAGGGATACTCGTGCTCGGCTTCAATCATCTTCATTCACCGGAGAAGGCAAGGTAAGGGGTTGTAATTCCATTCTTCTAACGCTTTGTTTGCTGGATTGCAGCTGGCGATGGATGAAGGTTGGCCCCCAATCTTGCTCTCTGTTTCGCTCAACTTAGGGTTCCTTTCCCTGGGTTGATTCATTTCCCCCTTGGTGCGGTGTGAATTGAAGGAGGCTAGTGTCTGTTCTGTGCCGATCTGAAGGACCATAACCTTGATAGTTTTCTCTTGATCAGTTTATTTTTCCTTGTTAACCTTTGTTCTGTTCGGTTGTGTTTATTGCCTTTCAAAACCCCCAGGTTTGCTTTGATTGAGCTCTGTTCGGTAATGAATGGATATAGTATAAAATTCTAGGGCACTTGTGTGAATTGGTTGATGAACTGTTGTGTGCCTTGATTGTGTTTACTCATTGCTGTGAATTTTGTAAATACCTAATAAACACGGTAATTTGATTCTTGTTGTTGTTTCATCCCTTGAGATTTGATTCTTGTAAATATTTAATAACCACTGTAATTGACTTTGTGAATTCAATGCAAGGGATGATTGTTCAGTATTTGGTTTGAATGGGGTTGTTGGATTGTGAATATGTTTGATTATGTTGTACAGCTTGTGGATAAAACATAGGATGTTGTTTGGTTAGTGTAGTATTTGTGAAACATGGTGGAATTATTTTGTACCATTATTGTAGATAGGATATGTACTCCATGTTGTATGATGATATGTATTGATTCCCTAACTTGTTGAACTTGTAATAAATTGTACAATTCACTCGTGTAATATTGTAAATTGACTCATGCTAATAAACAGAATTTGTGTATTAAATTATTGAACATGTATTTTAGTGTTGTTGTAAATTGATAGATCATTCTTTAAGTGTAAGCTTTTGTATTGAGTAGTGTTAAGTTGTTGTTGTTGTAAATATTTATTAATGAATAATGTTAACAATAAAACCCCCGCACCATAAGTCTAGGATAACTTTCATTATTGAGTCCCAGAGAGAGACGACCCGGACCTCTCTTTACTACTTTAGCGATAGTTAGGGGTTTGGTAAATAAATAAAATAATTTTGATGGGTGTGAGTGACATTTAATAAAGGGGAAAAGTACATAAATAAATTCCCATACAAAAACATAGCATCAGTTCTATTATACTTTATATAAATATATTTTGTCTCCGGATTTTCCATCAGATCACCATCATCGCATTCTCTTCTGAGAACCATAAGTTGGTTTCTTCTCCACTTGCCTGCCTACAGATTGGTGTCACTGTTCCATCGGAGGCTTCAACACCTGCTTTCAGAGGAGAAGTATCTAAAAAACTATTTCCAACTGATAAACACAAAGACGATATATATGGACTTAATACCAATTCCACTGGACGATGCACTCAGATAGTTTGCTGAATCCAATCTGAGGCTCTGAAAGGTGATGTCTTCCCAACTCGTGAAACATGGCCAGCTTTTGGTGCCATGGTCACCGGGAACAAAAGCTCCATCTATGTGATGGATTTGAGATGGAACTGCGAGCTGATGATTAAATGATGGGTCTGCTGCTTGTGCACTCTGGAACTCTTGTGATGGAATAAGGAACTGATCACAAAAGCTTCCACTGCTTCTCTGAAAAGGTTCGAGAGATGAGCTCTCTTCTGTGCAATCATAAAGCTCTTCCAAGTTTCTTTTGTGTTTGAAGTCAGACATGGCAGGGGAGTTGCATCTTCCATTTCTTTTCATCACCCGGCACAAGGCAAAATCTCCCTGGCAAGATGAGAACACAATTAGTGACTGAATCAGTAGCAAGAATCATGCGATATCTTATTCTGTGTTTTACAACAAAGTTAGTAGTTCCATTGGGAAGATCTTCGCAAAGGCGGTGCTCGTGCATGATCCAGTCAGTTCTTTCTCCACCGGGAGCTCTCCCCAGATAGAAAACAAGAGTTTTCCTCAGCCCAAACACACAAGATTCGCAGCTTATCTTTCTGTCTTTCCCAGTGGCCTTCCAGTACCCAGAAACTGTAGCTCTGTTGGTGCGGGAACCATTTGGGTATTTGCGGTTGTGCGGGTAAAAGAAGAACCATTCCATATCTTTTCCAGGAAGAAACGATTTATCTGAAAATGATGAAATCAAACACATTGAAAACAACCCAAGTGAAAGCATGCAGTCATCAGTTTTGCTTGGCGATCGCAGAAAGTAAATTACCTGGTAGCTCCCATGGATCAAACTTGCATAAATCAACCACTGGAATAACCTCAAGCTCGATCTTAAGCCCATTTACTTTCCTCTTCAGATAGTAATCGATCAACTCTTCGTCAGTTGGATGGAATCGAAAACCGGGTGGCAGCAGCATAGAACTCATTTTGTGCATGCAGTTATGAAGATGATAAAACAAACCGCTCTTTAAAAATTCGAGTATATGATAAAATTGATCAGAAAACGAAGATGCTTTTTGTCAGGTCATAAGATTTAATTTGCTTCCCCTAAAAACATGGAAGCCGGATCGCCCTTGACGAACTGTACCTATTTAAAGTGTTAAATATCCAAAAATAAAACCTTTTCTCTGAACACAGCTTCCAAAGTATACAACTCTTATAGGTCAAAATCATTGATCTTCTCATAAACCTCTGATATCTACAAGTTCAATGGGAAACGAAAACCAAGAAGACTAACAGATTGATAACTTAAAGATCCGGAAAAAAAATAATGGAAATCGACGCGATTAAGAGAAGTGAGAGGTGGAACTTATCAGAGAGTAGAGTAGAAGAGCAAGACGAGATGTTTATTTATAGAGGAAGGAATTGAAGAGAAGCAATGAAGCAAGTAAAGGTTGAGATTGTCTTCGTATGCATGAAGTTATTCCAAGCATTTAAAGAACTTGTGGTCTCTTTTCCGGTTGACTATTCACACACAAAATTGCGGGTTGAGCTTGTACTTTAATAGCTTTATATTGTTACCGTTCATGATAAAATTCTGTTCATGTCAGCATGTCAGAAAGTCCCACTTGTTTAATCCTCTTCGGCTTATTCATAAAGTGACAAGGATGGACGCATTAACTTTGCATGACTTTGTCTACAAACATTCATGAGCGTTCACATCGAGTTTCTTCCTCCCTTTTCCAAAGCCTTGTATTTTATGAACTAAAATATGCGATCATTAATGGAGATCTGCATGGAGGATGCTTCGAGGAAATTTGCAGGCTAATGGCTCCGTGGGAATGTACTAAAGATCACTGACAAAATTCTTAGAACAGCTAAAACATTCTCACCAGTGCTTATCAATTGTCATTGCACTTATTTTTAATTCACCAGAACTTATTCTCTGCCAGCAAAAGGAGACTGAACATAATGGCTTGTGGTGTCTTTGCCACTCGCCATCATTAATGAATGAAGGAACAAAAAAACACAATGAAATATAATTAGTGTTGCACTTGTTTGATGACTCGCGCACTGTTCTTCTGGTAGTGATTCATGCGATCGGATCACGTACGTCGGCAGCAGCAGTTGGAGCATGTTTTTTGGATTCAGATGGCTGCTATGTCATCAACTGTAATTGCAGACGAGAAGGGAGTAGGAAAGGGCATAAAGCGATCGACTATGGGGAACGGACCGCATTTTCAACGGTGCTCCGATCGTTTACTTTGACTTACAGGGAGCAAAGAAAGTGAAGAAGCCAAAAATTAATGGCGAAAGAGACAAATAAGTTGCCGAAAGTGATAGTCGCTCCTTTTGAGGATAAGATAACGGCGAAGATGTGATGGAACACCGAACGCAATTTCTATGAAGGCCTCCCTGTTTTAGTTGTTGGTTTTAGAGGTTTTAGAGGGAGGTCAATAGTCAGGAATCACCTCTCTATTTCTCTATCGGTTTTAGGGAGAATTAAAATTATATTAGGATAATTTTAAAAAATCAATTAATTTTTTTTAGATAAATTTAAAAGGTATTTAATGTTTTTAGAAGAAAAATCGGTTAAGGTTTAAAATAAGTTACTTTATGAAATTATGATTCTATGCATTATATATTAGGATATGTACAAGCTAAAGGAGGATGAATAATTTTAATTGTGTCATCATTGAAAATGTAATAGAAACGTGAAAACATAATATAATACATGATCAGTTTTACTTAGTTCACCGTCTCACAAGACAGTTATGTTCAAGACTTAGTCCTAACGACTATCACCATTAACTCATCTCCTTTTCGAATACTTTTTAGAGATCAGGAAGTCTCTTACAATCTCATTTATACAACAATACAAGAGCAAAACGAAGATAAAAAGACAGTTGAAAGAAAAATATTTTACAAGTGAAAACTCTACTTTGGATGTTCCTTTGTCACTTTGGATTGCCTCTTGATGATAGAAAATATAATAACATTTCATCTCCAACCTCTCAAGAACCGACTCCTTCGATCTTCCTCAAACCCTCTTTTATAGGGTTGATGTAGAATTGATTTTCGCCTATCAGTCAGCTAATCTTATCCATCAGTCAATTGCTCCATTATAGATTCCAATATTGCTCTAACCTGTCTGTCACACCCTTAAGGTGTAATTCTCACACATCGGGAGATGTCTCACTTGAAGACGATATAATAAAAGAGACATAGGGACCATATAACAATAGAACTATGAAATTCAACAAAACTATACAGATAAAATGATATATGAAATAAAACATAAATACAACGAAATAAAATGTAAGTCAAATTAGGAATCAACCGATCAAGATCTCTGAACAACTCTATGTAAAGTTGAAACAAACTATAATATCAAACGAGTGTTTATGCCTGCAAAACTGAATGCTAAGGAAAATAGATAGTAAGTTAAATGACTATATGGGTAATCAGAATAAATGTGAATGAATTTATTCATGTTTAAGAGATCAAGGAAGCATAATTTCTTATTATAACTTTAAGTTCTTTTTAGAGTTCTCCATTTATACATAAATGTATATCTATAATCATGTTGTACTTTTATATTGAAATTTAAAATTTACAAATTATTATAATTAATTAGAACTTATAAATTCTTATTATTTATTGAACAAGTATACAAATCATCAAAAGTATAATTTCAATATGGATAAATATCATAAATCTTGTGAGTATCAGTATGTATGTCAATGGTCTAAAGATAATAAATCAACTAAAAAGTGAATAACTAGAGTTAGTATCATCAAAGTGTAAAACATCATCTAACGTATGAGGCTAACAATCCCTCACAGGTGAAATGCATAATAAACACTGACCACGGATGAACATGCTACCACAACAACATGTGGACGGTCAGGTATTCTAGACAACGAGCGTGTTGGGTTGCAAGAGTACAAACATAGTCCCACATCTAAAACACATAGAAAAGATCATGAGTTTAAAAGGATGGAAGATATCTCCATTGACATGAGGCCTTTTGGGGAGAGCTCAAGAACAAAGCCATGAGGGCTTAGGCTCAAAGTGGACAATATCATGTCATTGTTGAGATATTTTGATTCTATCCGTACTAACAAGTGGTATCAGAGCAAGGTCGCTCTTCATCGGACTAGCCGCTAGAAGAGTCATGATTCAAATCTAACCATGTGGGTTGAACCTTAAACAAAGGAAGTGAGTGCTCCCGTGTCTGAATCAAGAGGACCAGACACCAAGCAAAAAGTCCTAATTGCATGAGACCTTTTGGGGAGAGCCCAAGAACAAAGCCATGAGGACTTAGGCCCAAAGTGGATAATATCATGCCATTGTGGAGATATTTTGATTTCATCAGTATTAACAAGTGGTATCAGAGCGAGACCGCTCTTCACTGGACTAACCGCCGAAAGAGCCATAATCCAGATCTAACCATGTGGGTTGAACCTTAAACAAAGGAAGTGGGTGCTCCCGTGTCTGAATTAAGAGGATCAAACACCAAGCAGAAAGTCCTAGTTGCATGAGGCCTTTTGGGGAGAGCCCAAAATTAAAATCATAAGGGCTTAGGTCCAAAGTGGACAATATCATGTCATTGTGAAGATATTTTGATTCCATCAGTACTAACAAGTAGTATCAGAGTGAGGTCGCTCTTCACCGAGCTAACCGTCAGAAGAGCCATGATCCAGATCTAACCATGTGGGTTGAACCTTAAACAAAGGAAGTGGGTGCTCCCATATCTGAATTAAGAGAAGACCAGATACCAGGCAGAAAGTCCTAATTGCAACTAGATAGGAAGTCCTAATAGGTCGGGTGAACCGAGGGACAGAAAGTCCTAGTGGGTCGAGGATTCGGACATCAAACGGAAGCTTTCCGTTTGAGGGGGCCTATGGTCTTTTGTTTGAGGGGGAGATTGTTGGGTGACAAGAGTGCAAAAATAGTCCTACATCTAAAACACATGGAAAAGATCATGGATTTAAAAGGATGGAAGATATCTTCATTGACATGAAACCTTTTGGGGAGAACCCAAGAACAAAGTCATGAGGGCTTAGGCCCAAAGTGAACAATATCATGCTATTGTGGAGATATTTTGATTCCATCGGTACTAACAGAGTGAACACGTTACCATAATAACATGTGGGTAGTACAGTAATATGGCATAAGGATAGACTCGAAGTTTTCACTTTTAGAATTCTATTTTATCCATTTATCATAATTATTCAATTTTTAAAACTTATTGGTTAGTCTGAATGGCCCACTCAAGTTAATCTCATATGAAGTTTGTTAATTCATTTAATTAACATGATAGGGTTCATAAGTAAAAGTGGTAAAATAAGAAGTTATAAGTACCAACAATAAGGAAGGTTAAGCAAATATAAAAATATGTATCAATAGAAGAGTAAGTTAGAACATTTATTTGGATTTGTAAAACAACATTTCCTGTCTTAATGTAGGACCAGTGTGCGCGCTAGAGGAGTGTGAATAGCACTTTTGTTGCTCGTTCGTTCTATAAAAAACTCGCAGCGGATATTAGATCACAATCACAGGGGACTTGCGGATTCATTTGGTTCCTAACCCCCCAGGGTTAGTACATATAAGGTCTATACACGGGAGGCACCTACCCACTAGTGATCTTCTTTCCAGAACTTTTTTGAAGATGGAGAAATCCGTCTTATAGTCCAAATAATAACACAAAGTAAAGTACAATAGTAAGACTGAAAATAAAATCAAACTCTCGTGTAGCCGATCTAGAAGCCTTGAGCACGTCACACCCTTTCCGGAGCTTCCCCAGTCGCACGAGCAAGATGTTGTTCATGTCAGCAGCACTGCAGGATGAAGAATTTGGAGTAGTAGAGTTTATCCTTATGGTGCATGTTGATGCCCTTATATAGACTCTTTCGGGAGCATGGATTCTTATCTAGACACTTGGAATCGATCCTATTCTAATTTGATTCCGTTGGTCTATCGTGGCCAATTCTTCCTGGATTCAGGTGCATGGACCGTCTAGGCACCTAGAATAACATTTGGGCGATCGAATCTAGTCAACTTGGATTTGACCTGAGTTGACCCCGGACTTGCTTCGGTTTGCTCCTCTTAATTATGCTTCTTCAGTCTTGCTCCTTGCTCCTAGTTCCTACAAGATTTAGCATACAACAAACAAGCAACCTAAGCCTACTTGTAGTCCGTTTGACTTACTAGACTTACCTAAGTCTTACCCTATAGGTTTAACCTACTAGGCTTACTCGTGCTTAACTTCTAGTTCGGACTAGTCACTTTCATAGGTAACCTTCCCACCTCCTAAACATCCAGACACCCTTGATCTGTTTGGGCTTTTCTTTGTCTAATCTTCAATTAGGACTAGTCACTTTTATAGGTAGACTTTCCATCTGCCAAACATTCGATCACCCTTGATCTATTTTAACATTTTCTCGTCTAACCTCCAATTAGGACTTCCTTACCCAACTTTATTCACCAGGACTTCCTGCCTAACTTCACTCACCAAGTCTTCCTTGCCTAGCCTCCAACTATGACTTTCTCTGCCTAGCCTTCAGCTATGACTTCTCTCGTCTAGCCTCCAATTAGGACTTTCCCTACCTAGCCTCAACTAGGACTCGTCCTTTGCCTAGTCTCAACTAGGACTTCTTTGTTACTCATCTGGTCAAACTGACCTAACTAGACTTCACTCATATCCAAACATTAGGTTCTGTTTGAATTAACCCTTGGTCAAACTGATCAGACCTAGGTGTATTGTCAAACATTGAAACTCTAGGACTAGACCTAGTGCACCTTGCACCAACAGATACTATCAAAATTAATGTCAAGGAGGAGGCTTTGAAATAAAAATAAAGGAGGGAACCCAAATCAAGGGGAAACTCCTAAGATCAAATCTAAAGTATCATTTAATAATACAATTTTCTTGTACCATAACAAGATGCATGATAAAAATAAAATTTATCATCTTAGTACTTATTATCATGATAATAAAAAGTATAAAGTTTAAAAATAATTTTAAATCATATCATGCTATAACTATCTCACTTAAGGATAGTAGAAAAATACTCTAGGCAAAAATCCTAAGAAGACTAGACATACGCCTAGAAAAAAATAATCAAGCTAGAAATGAAAAATCAAGAATTAATGATCTGGAGAAAGAAAATCATGTCTTGAGGTCAAGTCTTGATAAATTGGAGAAAATCCTAAAAAATATGACAAACGAGGCTAAAGGATTTAAAACGGAAAAGCTAGGGTTAGGTAAGCAAGAACCATTCAAGAGCAAGAAAGACTTGGATCACAAGTCTAAGGTCAAGGAGAATGTATCATCTTATCATATAGTTTCATATAGTTACAAGGAAGGATATTCCTAATATTGACCTTGAGGATATTTGCATGACTAAGACTTTTAAAAAGTCTAAGAGAGTCATTAGAAATGTATTTAGGGAGGTTATCCCTAGTGAATACCTAGTACACATAAGGAGCTCCAATAGGTATTGGATTGCTAAGAGTGTGATTCCTTCACACTAGATGAGTTTAGGGTGTATCAACTCTAATTGGAAGGGTAGTTAATTCAACTATGGTGAAGTTGAGATTTTAGAGCATTTTTAAAGTATTGTGATATCTTGAAAATAAAAATTTAAATCTTATCTTGGAAGATTTCTATAGTTTGTTAATCAAAATTGAGTTCTTAAGTTGATCAAAATTGATAAAATAAGATAGAATTAAAAAATGTGTCAAATTTGAGATTTTGACACACTCAAGCGAGATAAGGTTGCCTATGTCAAATTGTATATTTGGCATAGTGCGTAGTTGATGAAACTAATCATGCTTATGTGCTCCATTACATACCATGACATCATATTATACACTCATATTGTCATGAAAAATGGTACATATCATGTCTTATATGCATCATTTAGGTTATGGTAGTTTTTCTTTTGAAAGTATGAATTGGATAGATGTCATACATATTTATCATGCATAATTTTAATTCTTTGTAATTAAGGACAATTATATTAATTGACAGCTTAGATAGGATGATCGAATGTAAAATGCCTAGATAGAGATACATGACCTCTTAATTTTAGAGAAAAATAAATTTCACATTTTACAAAGATCATAGGATAATTTGTGTGTATATTGAGACACTTTAGATATAAATGAGATATTAAGATTATGAACTAAGTTTAAGATGCAATTTGATATATCAAAATGAACTTTAGTTTCATCAAATTCGATTTTATATAACTAATCATGAGGAAAGCTATTGTACAAGTAATGTATATTTAACTTATAGATCATGATTGGAAATTAGCTTTGAAAACCATTTCAAAAGTATTTTGGAAAACCTTGGTGAAGTCTATCTATTGATAAGAATCATAGATGGTCGTAGGGTCGACCGTATGAGACCGATCGTATGGGGTCGTTGGGTTGATGGATTTTACCTTTTTGTTGAAGTAAGCAGTAAAGTAATAAGTTGAAAATATTCATGCTCTTCATCGCGGCTCCGTAGCGAGACAAGGGAAGTAAATTATGATACCGAACAACCTAAATGGAAGGATATAAATCTTAAAAGAATGAATCCCGCGAGAATCGATCTTTGTCTAATGTAACAACTCTGCCACTAAAGTATCAAATCAGTTATGTCCGTAGAATCGTTATCCATGTGTAAGCGAAAATGCAATTGGTAAATGAAAATATATATTTTTTATAACATAAGTCTTTAATTTTTATGATATAATTAATTTTGGAAGTGATCGGTTTAATTCTACAGAAGTTTCTTATCGATCTTCAAGGATAAATTCCAAAAGCGATAGTTGACCTTCTGTTGGATATTGGGGTCTTAATGGATCAATACGATTTTGTGAAAAAATTGAAATGCCATTAATTGATGAAAGTCGTAATTGACTTCAAAATCGAAATCTACGTTTCGCGTAGATAGATTTAGAATATTAATTTGCTCAAAATCGATTAAGGGTGAATGAGAAATTAATTATTTAAAGTCAGCCCGAATAACATTAATTATTAATTAATGTTATATATAAGGAAATGCATGGGGAATAGTCTCACATCGGAAATTTTCGATGTGTTTTTTTTCCTTATTAATGATGCTGTGTTAATGGAGTTAACATAAAAAAAGACCAAGTGCTCTCTTCTCAGGGGCGAGCAGGTGTCCGCACCTGTGAGCTCGTCATCCGCCACGCGCGCACGTGCGCAATGTACGCTTTGTAGGCGTACTTTGTAGGAGCATTGAGGAACTTAAATTTATGTTCCAGATGACATTGTAGTGCCTACGTTACGGAATGTCTCAGAATTTGGAGTGCTATTATTCCGAGACGTTCGTCATTAGCACCGTAGCGGAGCAATATCGTTTACGGAGATAGTGTTGAACACTAACCTCGACGATCCGTATCAATTTATGTACTCCCGAAGCTATCGGGTCCAACACCTTCGTGGTCTTTGTTATCCCTGTAAAACCATTTCAATACCAAATTAAGTATTCTGCACGTGAAAACAAACTCGTAATATATTTCCTCTGATGGGTACTCGACCTGAGCACCCAACTTGAGTTTTACTAGGCAAAATGCAATTATCGTTATTAGCAGGGTGCTTGGTGAGAGTATATCTCAGTCTCTATTTAATATTAGTAATTTGATTTTACGATGAGAAATTGTGTGAGCAAATAATAAGAAATTAGGGTTTAATGAGAGTATGTTGTTTTTTCTCGTCCATCATTCATTTAGATTGAATGATTTTTTTTTTAAGTTAAGAAAATAATTGCTTAAAGGTTTGGAAGAATAAATTTAAAGAACGCCCTTAACGAAAACACCTTTCAGAAAAACGGCCGATCGTGTGGCACCCGGTTCACCGCCAATATCATCCCAATTTCTAGAACCCTCTCCCTCGTTGCTGCCTGCGATCGAAATGGCCGCCTCTTTGCTTCCCGAGGTTTCGCCGAAGATCTTCACTTCAGAAACCCTCCGCGTCGCCGCCAAGCAATCTCAGGGAATCCATCTAATACCTGTCTCCCTCCGCCGCTCCATCAAGAAGTTCCTCCGAGGTATTCGACTTTACTTGTAGAAGTGTTCATTATTGCCGTATTCATGTTTTTTTTTTCTTCTGTTGAACCCGAGCAGAGAGGAAGAATGCCCATATGAATCGAAAGGTGCTGCTTCTCTCGCAGTCTTTCAACAAGATCAAGTACGCCAACCTCCAGCTCACTGCCTCCGCTTCTCGTGACCTTGTTGAAAACCCGTTCAGGCCGGTCGTGCTTCAATCTGGTCGGTGGAAGATTCAGTCTGCTTATGGGGACATTGGCGTCAAGTATACGGACGATGAGACCGTCGCGTATGTCGCCTCCCGCATGCCTTCCGTCTACTCTGCATGCCACCGGGTCCTCCGGGAGGTCCAAATCTTCTGCTTTCATCAAAATTCTCATTTTTTTCTCTGGCAGCTAACCTTCCTTTTGTTGCCATTTGCCTTTGAATTGTGGGTTTGTGATTGTAGGTCCGCAGGAGGCTGCCAGAGTTTTCTCCATCCAAAGTTCTGGACTTTGGTGCTGGTCCAGGCTCAGCTCTTTGGTAAACTCATTCTTTGTTCAGTTCACATGTCCACAAAAAATTATTGACTTTCTTATGAAGCAGAAGAGGTGTTAGTTGTTTCTAATCTTTTGAACTGCTTAGGGCAATGCGCGAGGTTTGGCCTCGTCCTTTAGAAAGAGTTAATTTGGTAGAACCATCCAAATCGATGCAAAGAGCTGCTCAGAGCCTTTTGCAAGGTAAGTCAATATGATGTTTCCCTTTTGTGCTATTATGTTCACAACTTCTGATAGGATTCTCTGATAATGCTTAAATGATTATCTAATTTTTTGCAAGGCAAATCATGTGGTTCAACTCATTGTGCTTGCCAATTCCTCCAATTGGTATGGTTTTGGGTCGACAACAAGTGTCATATTAGTTAATATTATAATTCGGTTATGCCATTTTGTTTCAATATAAAATTATGTAAAACAATGTTAAACAAGTTAAAATATTATGAAAGCAATAGGATATACATAAAAAGTTCTAATTTTTTTTCAAAAATAATTTGTTCAAGCCCTGTCAACTGATTGCATATTTGTCTTGTGTTGTTTTCATATTTCATCTCTTCAATTGGTGTTTTGGATTGTGGTGTATTTTTGGGTCATGTTTACTATTATCTATCCTACGTGATCTAGTTCTATGTTTTGGTTATTATGAATTCTAGTTTCATTTGGTTGTGCTGCAGTCCTTGTAGGTTACATGACATAATCTAATGAGTATAATAATTTGGTTCGTTGTGTTCATGATATTGTTTGTTTTTCCATTTTGTTTACTTAATTACTTGACTAAGGCCTCCTATTTGAGGAGATGTGCTAGCAACTTGATATCAAAATTCCACTAAGGCAGATTCACACCATATTTTGGAATGCAATATTAGATTACTCTACTTATTGTTTATTGGTGTTATAGATTTGAAAGGGCTGCCAGTAATCCACAGTTATGATAGCATTCAAGCCCTAAATCGCAGCCTGGATAAGCATGACAGAAGACACGATCTTGTGATTTCTGTAAGATCTCCAAACTATTATTTTCCCCTAATTCACAATTATTTTGTCCAAGTAATATTGTATTGTAATTTTGTAGAACACTATACTTCCTCTTTTATATTCTCTCTAAGAAGGGTATGTAGGATAATCCAACCAATATTACAGTGTTAGACCCCTAGTCAATGTGGGACTGTCCTTCATAAGATCTTCTCATGTGAAGTTGAAATCCTGTGGAACCCTTCTGCTAGCGCTGACTTGATGGCAATGCAATAAGATCATCCTCACATATGCGAAAATGGAGTATAACCTGGTATTACACCTAGGTTGGCAAGATGGAAAGCAAATTTCCTTGTGCTTCTTCTTAGATGTATATTTTGGTGTTCCTACTTTAGGCTTGGGGTAACATGTAAGCTTATCTAGGCTTGTAGCTTTGTTCCTTTCCAATCATCACCATTTGTAGTTTGGGTGTGCTGAATCTCACACAACTCCAACCCACCAAACTTGACCATATTGAGTGCAATTCGGGCAAACGCCATCGAGCTTTAACCCAATTCAATTAGATTCTTCTCAACTAATGTTCTTTAGCCATGCTCTAGTCAAGGCTGGAGCTAAAAACTTGAGGCTAGGGCTGTTAATGATCCAAACATTCATGAGCAAGAGTGTTGTTTGGTTTGGTAAGAGCTTATTTATGTCCATTAAAGATACACAAGGTTAATTAAATGAACAAGCTTGAATAACACATTAAACTAAATGAACATGGTTGAACACATATGTGTTCCTTATTAATGTTCATGAATAGAGATTGTGAATTGTCTGTCCACAAACAAAACTTGTGAACCATGTTCATCAACAAATCTTTCATCAAATTTATAAATAAATAAAAAAGCTCTCAAAATAAATAAACAAGCTTGGAATATCAAGCTTACTAACCAATTAAATAAGCTTAAAAATGTAAAAATTTCAAACAATCAAACAAGCTTGAATTAAGAGCTTGATAACATCTAAATGAACCAAGCTCAAGCCAAACTAAAACCAAGCTCAAGCTTGGAAAAAAAATCAAGCTAAACTTGAACAACTATTTCAACGGCTTGGTTCATTTTTAGTCTTGTCTTGGTTTGACTCAATTACCTTATCAAACAAACTTGAACAACACAAAGCTTGGCTTGTTTACAACCCTATTTAAAGCTAGCAAACTTTTGTAATCTATTATAAGTTTTACCATAACAAATTTGGCATTTCCTTGTCGGAAAATAGGGATAGGCATGTAGTTGAAGGAGGAACACAAATGATGCTAAAATTTCTGTTTTTTGCTGGTCAAGAAGACGCCGCAAGCAAAATAAGAGCAAGTGACCTTTCCTTTATAAATGAAAAAATTGTCTGGTTCTGGTAATATGCTTCAAGGTGCCAAGTAACTTAATTGTGAATGATAAAGACACAAAGGAATTAGTAAATTCACAATTTAGAATAATATTGAGGAGGATGGGATGATTGTTCCTTGAATTTTCTATAGGAAAAGGAAAAGTTGAGCATAGGAGTAAGCGTATTAGTAGAATTGGGAGAACGTTACAATGTGGATGAAGCTACGGAGGAACTAAAACATCCAAGTAAGAAGAAGGGATTTTAGAGAGCAAAGCTAGAGCAATTTTGCAGAGATTATGAACTAGAAAGGGAAGATCTGATAAAGTTTGAATTGAGGAGGCTCGAGATCCAAGCTCCGTTCACTTTGGAGATACAGGATGAGCTGATACCAAAAAACTTTTGAGTTCTAAGCATGAGCACATACAAATAGAGCACACATCCATTGGACACAATTACAGAATGTCCTTGTATGGAGTTTTGTATGCATTTATGTCAGGTTTTCCCAAAAACTCTGAGGCGAGTAGCACATCAATGGTGGTGAAAATAGTCCTTAGAAGACATCATGTTTTAGAGAGTTTGCTTGAAATAAAGTCTACTTTGTGGGAAGTAGTCGAATTACTTGGAGTTTGGCTATTATAATGATTTTAAAGCTAGCTGGTGTTGAACCCCTTGCATGGTTATTGAAAAGGTTTATTGAAGTAGCAAAGCAAGTTCACGACTTGAACCCTGCTCTCCTAGTGTGACCTTAAGTACGAAAATCTACCAAAGCATTATGCTGAGATGTTAGAGAGGGCGAGTAGGTTTGCAAGAGTAGTTGATGTCATAAAGTTAAATCAGCAAAGTTGAATCCTAGAAGGTTGGAGGAGTTAATAAGGCTTGTGTGCAAGACAAATGCTTGAGAAATTTAGATATGTGATTTAGATTGTTTGTATCACTGGGTGCATACATATGAGGATCCTACTTGGAGAACTAATGAGGATCTTTTTGCAGTCTGCTGAAACTAGAATAGTTGAGGAGCTGAAGGAAGCATGTGTGACTCTAGAAGCAATTCAACCTAATGATTCAGTGGCTAGTGTTTGGTGGTGAGAGTAGCAAGTTGAAGTCATGCATGGAGGACGTCTTCTGATGGATGGAAGGTGTCTTTGTGCTTTGCTTTCCATGTGAAATCGGAGTACAATTAGAGGTTACTAGGGGAATTAATGAAGATCAGCAGGATGCTGGTGATTTGAGTTCAAAATTACTAATTGCTTATAGAGGATAGTAATTGCTTACATATGGTGCTTATAGAAATTCACACCTTGGTTGATGTGTTATACCATGATGCTTCTGTCAAAATGGGATATCCTCTAGCAAATTGAGAGGAGAAAGCACGAACTTAACTAGCTTCACTAGGAATCATGGTTTAACAACTTATGTTGTGATGGGTGGTGTTGTGGCAGGTGGCATGACTTAAACATACCATTTTTAGGAAATTATCAAAATCGATACCAGTTGACATGAGCATTCTCTCCCATGTCAATCGTGTCACTTGTGTGGATAAGTATTGTACCATATGGGCCCTCAACACATCTGCATGCTTCAACATGCTTTTGCACGCTTCATTGTCAACACGTGTTGAGATGACTTGACATGGATTCAATTAATGCTTGTTATTTTATTTGTTTATTTGTTTTTTTCTATAACTTGTTTTTTTTTGAATTTTCTAATCAATTAATATCCAATCTTTATATTCTTATTAACGAAAGTAAACAAGTTAAATGGAAAAAGACTTAACGAGAAAACTTATTTAAATTTATGTCAACTCATGTTGAAATAAAAAAATTGAACAAAATTTATATTTAATTGATATAGTCTTATTTACTCAGAGAAAAATTTTTGATTTAGAATTAAATGAGTAAAATTCATTTTAATTTAATGTTAATTAATTGATAATCTTATTTTTAAAAGTATATAAACTATGTGAAAAGGGATTAAGGAGTAGAACTTGTTTAAATTCACCTTAGTACACTTTTGCATTCCAAAGTGTGCAAGTGTCTTTACAAGATACTATACTAAAACTTTACCTTTTTGGCTGAGGAGCAAAACCTCAGTACAAGACATAAAACATGCTAGGAATAGAATTAAAATGCCAGGAATAATAACTAATTGTAACATTAGGTGAGTTGTCATGTGTCTGAGGAGTGCTGATGAAGTTTCGAGTGGTGGATTTGTCTTTTGTGCACAATGCAATTTTGGTTCAACTTTAAGCAAGATAAGATTGTGGTGTCAATTTACCACTTAACCATGAAATTTTTGACTCAAAATGGGGTGCAAATGGTTAGATGGATCCGGTGGAGTCTAAGAGATGTTACAAGTGTTGGGATCGAGGCATTCGCTAGAGGGGGTGAATAACGATTTTTCGATCTTTCTTGCGAAAATATTAGCGGAAGCAAAATAAAATATAGAAAAGAAATTCCAATCGCTAATCCGCTCGATTTACTTGGTATCCACCTCAACGGGGTGACTAATCCAAGGATCCACACACACAACCGACGATTCCACTATGAAGAAACTTCCTTCTCAAAGCAAGCTTCGAAGGCGGAGAAACCTTTACAAAAAGTTCTCTTTCTCGTACAAGATATGTAGTTAGGTTTTGAGGAGGAGGAAGGAGAGTTTTACAATATCAAAGAGCAGTCAGAAAGATGAAAGAAGCAAGCGTTGTTGTCTTCGACATTGACCGCTCTTTTTATAAAATTCCGTACATCAGTCGACTGCTCCTAAGGCCAGTCGACTGATGGGCTTCAAACGGCTATTTATTCGCATTTAATTGACCAGTTGTCACCCAACAGTAGTCTATCAGTCGACTGCTCAATGCCAGTCGACTGATACCAGTCGACTGCTTCACTCGACTAAACTTTCTGTTTAGCCCCAGTCGACTGAAGCTACAGTGCTAGTTGACTAATGCTTCTGATTCGCTTGTGTGTGCTTCTGATCAATCACCAGTCGACTGCTGACAGGGCCAGTCGACTGCTCAAGCTGAAAACTTCCTTTTCAGCTTATTCTTCACCCCTTAGCCTTGACGCAAGTCTTCAAACGCCTTCCACAAGCCTCGTGTACTTCCTTGCACTAGCTTGAGACGTTTCCCTCGGCTTCGTCGTGCTAAGTCTTCCCTTGCCAAGAGGCCTCGCCTCCGGGACTTCATCCTTTGCCAAGAGGCCTCGCCTCCGGGACTTCATCCTTTGCCAAGAGGCCGCGCCTCCGGGACTTCACCAAATGCCAAGACTTCATTCTTGGACTTTCCTGTGAATTCAAGTCACACATGTCAGATCACAAACATTGCCTAACTTAAAACAAGCATTTGTTGGACATCAGTCAATGTCATTGGATTTTTATCTCTTATTGTTATTCTTTAGAAAATGGTTTAAGGTGTTTTGACTTTTCTAAGAGGTGATTTAGGTCTGGATAAATTTTTGATTGTCTCTAATATGAGTAATGAAGTGCTGACTTATCCTACTCTACCTAGCATAACAAGTTTTTGCTGCTAGTGTCTGTCATTTTGGCTATAGTTTTTGCTCAAACTATTGATTTAGTTTCTGTGTGTGCATACAATGATAACTAGGTTATTGTAAAACTAATCCAATAAAACTTATAGATTTCTGAATCAGAAGATAAGAACTGCCAAAGTGATAAAGTTGATTAAGAAGTTCAAATCATAGTAGAAATCAATGGGGTTGACTAAAGTGAACAGTGATAATCCAAAAAGTCTAAATACTGTAGGTCTCACATTGTAATTAATAATTTATCCCCAATGATTCAATTGGCAAATGTGAGTCATGAAGACGTGTAATTACACAGCTTAATACCATCAAAAAGTTGCATTCTAACCCTGAAGATGGACTATAATATAGAAATTTGCGTTATTTTTTCAAGGATCAATACCACTAATCTGTCTTTTTTGGGATAAAATTAGTCCTAATATTATTCACTAGATCTTTCCAACCAAATTAAATCATTAATCATGTTTTTTTAAACTCTAAGAATATGCTATCTCATAAAGTGGATTGTCTGTCTCTGTTCTCTTTTACTGACCTTTCTTTTGGAGGTTGTAATAATCTTGGTTGTAGAATTGACAATTCCAACACTTTCCCTGTAGACTAGATATCAGCATCTCTTCATGTTTTAGGTTCACTTAAGACAAAGTTAAAGTAAACGTAATGTACATATCATCACTTTTTAAACTCTTTTTCATGCTACCTTGTCCAATGGAATGGACTACCTAGTGCACAATTCACTTTTGTCAAAGAAATTATGAAATTATCTCTTATTTTCTTTCCATTTGAAACCACAATCAAGTCCATGTGTTATGAAAATTGGTATTAACAATTTTCTGTACTAGATTAGGGTTCTGAATAAAAACTTGTTAGAGTTGGAGCCCTCTTTGCCGGGGAATAATGATGTGGAGACACTTTCCAGATTTAAACTTTTTTGAGATAGATGAATTAATTAGGCAAATGGTTCCCTTTATTTTGCAAGTGCAAAGTAGATATATGCTTGTATATAAGGTCTTACCAAGTTATACTCATGGTTTAAAGTTTTGTCTCACTCGTAATGGATGAGAGAACTCCCATTGAGATGAGACACAACAATCGAGCGTGGAACAGTCATTCTCACATCTCCTGCATCTTCTTCAACACTTCAATGGAAAACCCTGAGTACGGTACCCTCAGGCTCCTCCTCTTGCCAGGCGGGGCTTTCTCCTCTGGGGCTGAAACCAGTTCCATCATTGAGATTTCAAGACTTGATTATGGTTACCATATAATTTTATTCTTCTTCTTGGTATTTCTTGTTCTTTCTTATTGATGTTAGATTCATATTCCTTTGGTATTGCATATAGTATTTCAAACACATGATTCATTTTCTGCTGACTAATTGTTTTCTACATTTTATTTACCAATCCATCAAAGTCCTATGCTCTTGGAGAGATACCATCACTAAGTGACAGAATTACAATCCTGCGCCAGCTTTGGGATCTTACACGAGATGTTTTGGTATGCCATACATTCACTTACATTTTAAATCCAGATGTTTCTACTTTATCTGTAATGTTCCATATCTTATTTTTTTCACCTTGATAATCATATCGATCTGTCACTTATCTATTTAATATATACTTTCCTGAATGTAATGTGCATGAGCACATCTGATATATTTGACTGAAAGAAAGGAAGATTTAATTGATGGTTTAGCTAAAAGTGTCTGTTTCAATTTTCTAAGATGCAAAATACTCTATTTTTCTATGATAAAATGGATAATTTTTGGAAACTAACGAACAAGTCTTGCTACTCTGTATCCTCTAATATCTTTCAGATACATTCTTTCTTTTTATTCTTTATAACTATTACCTTCAAATGGAATGCTCAAATCAGATAATATTTAATAATTAGTTGAATGGGCAAATTATAGTTGAATCTCTGTGACACCATGTTCTTCCTCATGTGGAAGTGCTACTGTTTTTAGTTGGCCTCATGTATTTAGCAACTATAAATTTGTCTTAATGCAACCTGAGACTAAACTAGATTTGGTGGGTAGAAAAGAGGGTGGGGGGCTATATCTAGCATACATCCTAGGTGGTTAACCAAGCTGATAAGGATTCTTTAGAACAACACATCTACACTAAATTTTATAATCTGTAACAGATATTGCCTTCTGGTAGAAATCAATTAAGTTGCTACTGACTTGATCGGGTGTAGTTATACATCAGCAAATAAACTAATAAAATAATTTAACCTCTCTAATATATGCCCATTTCTCCTACTCAGTTGGCACCCTCACTTCTACATGAGGTAGGCAAGGTAGAGAGGGTGAGAGTGATGAAGATATTTAGGAAAGCTGGTGATCTGGGAGAGGTTCAGAGGTTCGGTTGGAGTTGTCTTCTACTCAGATTCGATCTGCATGGAGGGACAAGCTGAAATTGAGAATGCAACAAGATCCTTGTTTGCTGGGTGGACCCTGCCCGAAGTGTTAAGTGTGGACAGCCTCAGTAGTGGATTTGTTTAGGGTTGCCAATACATTACTTCCATGGTGTTTAGGCCACAAATAGGAATCTAATAAAAAAGTGGAATATGCACTCGCACACACAGACACACACTAGCCTTAGATGATTAGGTACTAACTAGTAGCAGGTAAATGCCTATATTTAATCCAACTTGCTGAAAGTTATAGTTAATTTTATTGCACGGATCAAAATATGATTTTAGGTGCATTCTGTGTAGATTCATGCTATTACCTTGTAAAAACCATGACAATTAGATATTTCCTATGGTCATTAGCTTCAGTTGTAGTTTCTGTATTAACAATAGTATCTTTGTGCCCTTTTTTTAGTTAGTCATTTAGTTTTGATATTTAGCTAGTTTGACTTAGTATATTTTACTTAGTTTGACTTTTGATCCATCTCTTTGTACAATTTTATCTGAGAAAAAGGTGGTTTGGGCTAGGTTTTGTTGGAACCTGGGACTCCACATGGATCCAAAATTATAACCCAAATGCGTTCGTATATCCTCTGGATGGAGAACAGGGTAAGCCAACTGTTCTGATTAGTCGCTTGTTTTTTATGTCTCACTTTTTTCTAATTTGATCTAGACTTTGATACTTTATAATTGCTTCTCTTTTCTGCATCATTTGCTTGTGAAGAAATGCCGCAAGAAGCTTGACCTATCAAATTCCATTTCTAGTGATGCGAAAAACATTGTTAGACAAGATGACATGCTTAAAGATGGCGCATTTGTGGTTGCCCCTGTGAGCTTCTTTGACTGTTTCTGGAATATTTTTGATTAAATTTTTTGTAATTATTTTACTTTGACATGCTTGCCGACCCACTTAGTGAGATAAGGCTTGATTGTTGTTCTTGTATTTTCCTTTGACATGCTTATTATCTTTTCAGTGCCCTCACGACGGACGCTGTCCTCTGGAGAATACTGAAAAATACTGCCATTTTGTTCAACGACTTGAAAGAACAACATCACAGCGTGCATACAAAGTAATTGCTTGTGGGTTTTGTCAGTATTTGGGCTTAGTTCAATCATCAGAGTCGAATTGGTTTATGAAGTATGGCAGTTGAACATAATTTACAGATTTCACTTTGACCTTTATTTGATATTAAATTAGATTATTGTCAAAGTGTAGAGAGTTTAGCCAAACATACTTCTATAGAGTAATTCCACATTCATCTATAGAATGCATTAGTATTATCTATAAATATTAATTGGTACCTCTGCCTTTGCCATAAATCCCTAAAATAAATAATTAAAATATTTTAGTAATTCCTAATAGTTCTAATTGGAGAAGTCGAAGGTTATAAAATAAGGAACTTTGATATTCACCAAGCACCTATTATCACTAAATAAATTTTCAGTAAAATGAAATTAAGAATGTGGTACCAAATATTGTGACAGTAAATCTGGAAACATGATGATCCTTTCCGTATTGAGTTCATTCTGTAGGTTTAGGTATTGATATTTGCTTCTTTTGATTCTTGAACATATTAACCTGCATGCTAATATTTGGTGAAGCATCACTTTAAAGGCTTTCTGAAAGCCTAATGCCATGCAGTTGTCTCTTCTTTGACAATTTGCAAGCATCTTTCAATCAGGACGTCCAAAATGTTATGTTTATTTTTAAATTATCAATGGAAATTCATCTTCTGTTGACTAATTATTTGATTTTTTTGAATGTATCTCCAGAGATCCAAGGGCGAGCCACTACGTGGTTTTGAGGATGAGAAATTCTGCTTTGTCGCTTTAAGACGTGGCAACAGACCACAGTAAGAACCCATAGAAGAAACATAGTAGAAAGTATTCTCATTAACGTAGCGGCTATTGACTCACTGTGATATCAAGTATACCTTTTTGATATAGGTGACTAAATCCATGCATATAATCTCTGCATATCTAACTCTATTTTTCTTTTTAATTTTAGTTGGTTTTAAGTTTACCAAACTGTTCCATTTAGATCCATCAGTTAGAGCTAATGACAACAAGTAAGCACCTATATTATGTCCATGATAGCATAAACAACAGTGTTAGTTGGTACATCAGCAATCATCATCATTATTATGATGTAGATGTTGCACTTAGAGTCTAATCACATGATGGTTGATTGCACTTACAATTAGATAACGAGAGAGGGTAGAAAGATACAAATTCAAACAAATAGTTCTTGTGGTCCAAAATCCAAAGAATGAATTAAAATTTGTAACATCGAATAATTTGTATCCATAGAATGAATTAAAATTTGTATCCATCATTATTATGATGTAGATGTTGCACTTAGAGTCTAATCACATGATGGTTGATTGCGCTTACAATTAGATAACGAGAGAGGGTAGAAAGATACAAATTCAAACAAATAGTTCTTGTGGTCCAAATTCCAAAGAATGAATTAAAATTTGTAACATCGAATAATTTGTTTCCATAGAACATGTGATGTAACATAGATAATAAATAAATAGATGTTAATATCATTTCTATTGCCATCAGAAAATTAATTTGTATTTTTGGCTTTAAAAGAAAATTTCGACTAGTAATTATTCCAAAGAAAAATAATGCTCGTTGTTAGTTGTTATGTAAACCAGGCTATAATGAGTTATTTCTAAAATACCATGGAAAATATGCTTTGAAATGCTGGTTGATGTATGCTGGCATTAAAACATATGGTTCTGGTTGCACATGCACCGACACTGTTTTAAACGATAAAAGCATTTCAACCCAAGCTGGGTGGCACATTTGGAATTTTTCATTTTGTTATTTCACTGGAACATGGAAGGAGGTAATATAGGATAAATTTCTTGTGCCATCAGTACCGGTCAGGGAAGAGGGAAGTGAAGTGGTGAATGGAGGTGAATCACGGATAAGGGAATAAATGAATCAATGATGAAATCCATTGCCTTTAGAGGAGAAATCAAATATGGTTTGTTAGAGATGATTTTGCAAGGTCTTGGGCTTCATTGATATCACGATTGTGAAACCAATTAGTGAGAAGGGGGTGGTGGAGTCTTGACTGTAAATCTGTTATTACTTCCTTTTTTTATTTTTTAATAAGGGATAGGTATCTAGAGGTTGTTATATATCAATTAATTAAAAAAATAGTTAATCGACATTATACAAATAATGTAATTAATTATATGAATTAATTGATAGGGTAATTATTTACTACTGTAAAATTAATGATATGCATAATATATAATTAATTATGTAATTAAAAACTAAATTATATGTTTAGTTAATTAAATGTGAACAACAACAATAATA
Source organism: Curcuma longa (assembly GCF_044706935.1). Classification (NCBI taxonomy): domain Eukaryota; kingdom Viridiplantae; phylum Streptophyta; class Magnoliopsida; order Zingiberales; family Zingiberaceae; genus Curcuma; species Curcuma longa. Next base: position 980,775 of record NC_133876.1, on the reverse strand, counting down.
ACAATCAAGTTTTTGTTCTAATAAGTGGGGTCGACTACATGGATCCTCCAATGCTATTGGGCTCGATCCTTCACTATATTATCATCGAATTTTATCTTATTTTATCGTTGTTAATCAAGTCTTTTTTTGATTTTCTTTTTTCTCGATTAATGTGTGTATTCGTCATGGTTTCACATTGCCTAATTGAGCCTTAATAAGTGTAACTTTGACCTTTTCTCTAATATTTTTATTTTTTTATCTTGCTTATCCTCCAATGTTCGTACCTCCACTTTAATATTCTGATCTCTGCGACTTTTATTTTATGTTTATGTGTTAGCTTTATAGTTCAACATTAAGCTCCATATAATATAAATGTTTAACCGTTGTTTTATAGAACTTTCCTTTAAGCTTCAGAGATACCTTACAATTACAAAGAACACCGGACACCCTCCTCCATTTCAATTCTCTTTAAGCTTTAGAGGTACCTTATAATCACAAAGAACACCGGACACCCTCCTTTTCAACCATTCTATTTGTATCCTATATAAAACATCTCTATCAACCTCTTCAGTCTTTTGCAAAAAGATCCTAAATATTTAAAAGTTTCAATTACATATAATTCATCTCCTATTTTAACAATTGTCTTATTATGTCTACTATTATTAAATTTAAATTTTATATATTCTATTTTTACTCTGCTAAGACTAAAATCTTTAACTTCCAATGTCTTCCGCCAAGATTCGAGCTTAGCTCCTTCATAAATCTCATCGACCAAAATAATGTCATCTGCAAATATATATTATGGTAATTTATTTTAGATGTGTCCAGCGAGTTCATCTATAACTATTGTAAAAAGATATGAACTTAGAGATGATCTTTGATGTACCCTATTTTTTTAGAAAACACTTCGATTGATTCTCCTGGAGCTTTTACTCTTTTACATCATCATACATATCTTTAATTGTCTAAATATATGCTACGCTAACACCTTTCTTTTTTAAAATTTTCCATATAATTTTTCTTAGGACTCGGCCATAAGTTTTTAAAATGTGATCATGTATGATAAATTATATGTTATTGTATTTTATCATTATATGTATAATAAATTAAATTGTGAATTAAATTGGATTATAAATTGTGCATTATAATTATGCTCAAGCAAAATCAAATTTAATTCAGTCGAAATAACTAATTGATTTAGTTTAAATAGGATTTCACTCCTTAGTCAATTGCACCATTAAAATCAATTAGGTTATGCAATTAATCTTATTAATTATTTTGTAGAAACTATCCTGTCAATTGCATGAACAATTATTGCTTAACCAATTCATACAATTGATATGCTCAAATATGAACTATCATAGTTACAATACAAGTCTCAAAACAAAGATACAGTATAGTCCTGAAATTGTTATTCTGGTTAAAATTGCACTGTTTTGGTCAAAGACCAAGACACTAGCTCGATTCAATATTTTAAACTTTAGATAAAAAGTCATTGTACCACTTGTGCTAATGCAATTTCAGTGATACTAACTGTACTAACTGGTCTCAGTAGATGCACAATCTTCAAAGTGACAGAAATTGAAAGGTTTCTTCCTTAGCTAATCGTTTGATATTTTATTTGCTGATCATGAGCTGGAGATGAAACACTATAACATAAGTGAGGACATAAGTGAGGTTTGGAGAAGTAGCAATCAGTGCACGTTGTCCCAGGCTTGATTTCAGCACCGTTCACCTTTACAACATTTAGATAACTTATCTGCAGAGTTGTTAAGTAAGCCTAAGTCGCTTGAGATCCACACAACAGAAGCTAAGAGAGATTGAGAGGGCTTGAAAGTTTAGTTGAGGAAAAAGATTTTAGAGAAATATTTTGAATATCCTCAAGGAAGGACTTGGAAGAAAGATCATGGGCCAAAAGGGTGGATCAAGAAGCTTTCATGGGTTTAAAATTGGGTGGGTTGTGATATGCAGTAATAAAGTAAAGAGGAGTACCGTTGGAGTTGGAGAAAACTTGATGTATCTATAATGCACTTATGCCTTTTTCAGTTTCAGTTGTGTAGTGCAAGTCTCACTCTCAATGATTGTATGAGACATTTAAAACATGTGGAGAAATTAGTTTCAATACCAAATCTCTTAGGAGTATTATTTAATTTGAGTTTTGAAAAATTGTTAGAATGACCTTCATAGAATGTTGTTGCAACAAATGCTTTTATATGATGCACAACATTATTTTGTTATTAGTAAATAGTAGTACTTGTTATATTTTTTAACCTGCTAATGTCAGTCCCAAGCCTGGATGAAAAAGGACGAGGGTTGCGCATTGGATTGCCGACCAACGTGGACTCTCAGGAAAATATTTAATGAATGGATCCATTAAACTATTATGCTGATGTTAGGTTGTTTCCCATAAGGAACGCGTTGTAGGGTCCGACTATAATATCTTAGTAAAGACCGCTACATCTCTATGAGAATTTGGGTGTAACATTAATATGCAAAAGTTCTTACATCATAGGTTGACTAAGATTAATTATTGTAGGAAAATTAGTTGTTTAAGATTTGAAACATGGAATCTAGGAATGCTCACTAATAAATCCATGAAGATAGTAGATACGATGATTAAGAGAAAAATTAATATTCTATGTGTATAAGAGACAAAATGGATAGGATAGAAGGCAAAAATGATAGGGAATTCAGATTTTAAGTTATGGTATACAGGAAAAGTAAAACAAAAAATGGAGTAGGTTTTATTCTAGATAATTCACTAAAGGATGAAGTAGGAGTAGTTAGAAAGGGGATAGGATTATAGCTCTCAAGATAGTGGTGGTGAAAGAAATTATTAATATAATTAGCATATGTGCACCTTAAATAAGATTAGATGAAAACACCAAATTTAGATTTTGGGGCACCCAGATGAGTTATTATAAAATATTTCACCAATTGAAATGATTTTAATAGGAGATCTAAATGAGTATGTTAAAGTGAAAAATGATGAGTATGTGCATGAGATTATGAGTTTGAAATAAGAAATGAAGAAAGAAAAATTATATTGGATTTTGCGATAATATATGATCTTATACTAACAAATACATTTTTTAAGAAAAAGGAACACTTAATCACATTTAAAAGTAGGAATAATTAGTTGCAAATTGACTTTCGTATAGTTAGGAAGAAGGATAAAAAAATTTGTAAAGATTGTAAGGTCATCCTTGAAAAAAAATTAACTACCTGATATAGATTAATAGTGTTGGATATGTGCCTCAATTATAATATCAATAGAAGACAAATGTGCATGATTAATAAAATTAAATGGTGGAAATTAAAGGATAAGAAACAAAATATATTTAAGAAGAGGATAGGAGAACAAGTACTAGGAGAAATACACGGCGATTTGAATATGACATGAAATAAGCTAAAATTGAAAATAATAATCATGTATGTACTTGGTGGTTGTGCACCACCAAGTAAAGAATCTTGGTGGTGGAATGGAAAAACGAACAATGTATAAGGTATTATATACTTATAAGAATGAAAAATTTTTAAAAAGTATACAATAGTCAAGAAAGAGACCAAGAAAGCAGTGAATGAAATAAAAAATAAAACCTATGAACGCTTATATCAAAAATTAAATACAAAAGAAGGGGCAAAGAATATTTAGAGAATAACTAAAGCGAAAAAGGAAGATAAGAGATTTTACCAAAATAAGATGTATTAAAGATGCAATAAGGTACTAGTAAATGATGGAGAAATAAAAAAGCAACGAAAGAGATATTTTCATCAACTTTTTAATGAATGTTTAAATAAACAACTTAAGTTAGGTAATTTAAGTAGATTAAATGAGTATAGAATTTTAAAATTTTATCGTATAATTCAAACTCTAGAAGTAGAATAAGCTTTAAATGAGATGCAAAATGGAAAAGTAGTTGGACCTGATGATATTTCAATAGAGATATGGAAGTGCCTAGGAAAATAAGTATTGAATGACTTATAAAGTTATTTAACTTGATATTGAAAACGAAAAAAATGTTGATCAGTGAAGGGTAAATATTCTAATTCCATTATATAAGAACAAAGGAGATGTAGAAAATTGTGCAAATTATAGATGTATTAAACTAATGAGTCATATAATGAAACTTTAGGGAAAAGTAATAGAAAAAAGACTAAGGAAGGAGACCACTGTGATCGAAAATTAATTTGAATTTATGCTCGGAAGGTTGACAATAGAAACTATATATTTCTCAGACAATTAATTGAAAAGTATTGAGAACAGAAGCAAAATTTATACTGAAGTATTTATCGATCTATAAAACACTTATGATAGAATTTCAAAGGAAATTATATGGAGCATTCTAGAAAAGATAGTGTAGGTTTAACTTATACTGAACTAATTAGGGATATGTATTAGGATGTAATGAGAAGAGTGAAACCTTTAGATGGATTAATTGGAACATTTTCCATAAAGATATGTTACATCAAAGATTAGTTTTAAGTCCCTATCTTTTTACATTAGTTATGAACGAATTCACCGGACACATCCAAGATATGGTACTGTGGTATATGTTATTTGCAGATGATATTGTTTTGATAAATGAGACACGTGAAGGAGTAAATGATAAACTCGAATTTTGACGGGAAACGTTAGAAGTGAAAGATTTTAGGCTTAGTGGGATAAAGATAGAATTATAGAATTTAAGTTTAGTAATATTAGACGTAATGAGACAATTGTTAAGATAGAGGATAACGAATTGTTTGTAGAGAATTTTAAGTATTTAAGATTATTTTTTGTAAAAGGATGTAAAAGGATAGAGGGATTGAAAGAGATGTCTTACATAAAATATAAGCATGATGGTTGAAATAGAGGAGAGCATCATGTGTTCTTTGTGATTGTAAAATATCTTTAAGACTAAAAGGAAAATTTAACAAAGCGATATTAGATCTGTTATGTTATATGGAGTTGAATGTTGAGCTACGACTTAAACACATGAGCAGAAGATGATAGTTGCAAAGATGAGGATGTTAAGGTGGATGTGTGGACATACAAGGATAGATAAGATAAGAAATGAAAATATTAAAAAGAAAGTCGAGGTTATATTTATTGAGGGAAAATTTGGAAGACACGTTTAAGATGATACGAATATGTACGTAGACAACCAATAGATGCTCTAGTTAGGTGATGTAAAATTATGATAAATATGCACATTAAATGAGGAAGAGGAAGACGAAAAAAAGACTTGGTTAACAACAATAAAATGAAATAAAATTTATTTAAATATAAATGATGATATAGTAGAGGATAAAGTTCAATAACGTAGAAGGATCCATATAGCCGACCCCACATAGTGGGATAAGACTTGATTGTTGTTGTATATTTTATAATTTGTTTCAAAATTTTAATTTAATTGAATTTCTAATTGATCTATATTCAGGGGTAAACAAGCTAGGCAGAAATGAATTGTACTATTAGAACTGTGTTATCCTGGCAAATGTGCCAAGTTTTTGTATGGCACAGTAGCAAAACAATATTGTTCTGGCTAGAGACTAAAACTTGGCAATTGTACAATATCTAAAACCTTGGGAAAGTTTAAAACATTTGGACTTGATTGCAACGTGGGGATCCTCAAAGCACATTTTATGTAGTTAACTTGTTATGTTTGTCTATTTACATCCATCTTTTCTAGTAAATCTTTGAAACCGAAACATGTCTTCTTTCGTTTAGATCTATCTAAATAATATAGGTACACTGCCTTCATCATGTTTCTTCTCTTGAATTTTTTTTCTTATGCATGTCGAAATGTTAGTTATTTTTTTAAAAAATTTCTCTGTTAATTAAAATCTATCACATACCACCATCACCTTACCTTTTGGTCTACCATTGCTTGATTATTAGTTGCACTTGTCCTAATGATTAAATCTCAATGAAATTATTTCTTAGGTTAAGTACCTGTTTTTTTTTTAAATATAAACTTTGTTATATATGTTTTGGCAGTATTGTTTCGTTGTGGTTATTGTTGTATCTCAATTTTCTTGGTAAAAGAAAATTGCTTTAATGTTATCTCAATTTTAATACTTCAAATGATGTAAATAACTCTGATTCTTTATCTTCCTTTTGTCTTGGACAGGGCTGGATGGCCACTTGATGGTATGAAGTTTGAGACACTTAAAGAGCGACTTGCTAAGAGAAACCCTGAGGATCTTATCATTGACTTCGGTTAGCCATCTTTTGCTGTTTTTAATTTTAAACAACCAACCCATTCAAAGAAATGGGTCGATCTAATATTTGATTAATGGACAGATATATCATTTTTCTTTGTTTGTTTTTTGAAACCGGGCTATCTAATCAACTTGTCAAAATTTTGATTGTAGAAATCCCAAACATGGGTAAAGCTGATTGATTGTCATTTTAATCATAGATAACTTGAATAGAATTCCTATGATATGATTAGCACATTTTACTCTAATTATTTTATTTTCATGCTAAAAATAACAGTTGATTGCTTGCGTTTCTGGCAAAACCAAATCAACCCTTCTGCTAATGCAAACTGCTGTTTTTCATTTTTGTGTAATTATATGAAATCCTTCTTGGATGTTTTAGTACTTAAGCGAAGATGCTGCTAATGATATAATTTTCGTATATATCTTTTGGCAGAGGATCAATTTCCAACAAGGAATGATGAAGAGAGTTCATTTGAAAATGCACTAGTTCCATATGCTTCTGATGCTGCAGAAACCAACTTGTTCCATCAAAATGACAAGGAAGACTATGATGAAGACGTCCATGCTAATCTTGGGAGTGGTTGGGGTCGTATCATTTACACTCCAGTACGGAGGGGAAGGCAAGTACAAATGGACGTATGTAGATCAACTAAAAGGGATGGTTCTGAGGGTGCATTTGAGCATGTGGTAGTCACACAAAGGAAGAACCCCGATCTACACCTTCAGGCTCGGAGGTCTCTTTGGGGCGATCTTTGGCCATGTTAGATGCTATACGCTGCTTTCTGAAAACTCAAACCTAGAGTCATTGCTTCCAGGCCAACGTTAAGTTATGGCTCCTTTTCAGGATGGAATACCAACTGGAGACCCAATAGATGTGTGATTCAGTTACATGCTTCCTTGGCCTTTTTGAACCAAAGTCGTGCTTATATAATGTGAGCACAAATAGGATCATCAGATAGTTTCTTCCAAGTTAACATTTCATATTGTTCCACTAAAAATAGACACTGAAATACAATAATCTATTGGTCCATTCTTGAACGTTTTGTAAGATTTTACTACTATAATATTTGAATGTTGTAAATTTATTGTAATTATTATGTCAAGTAGAATTTTACCCACTTTTTCTTCTATCTTTGATATCTTTCAATTCTGTCCAAATCAACCTATCTAATTGTATAATTTATTGATTATTTTCTGTGTTCTCGCTGTATTTTCCCCTTGTAGTGATTCTTTCATTTGTTTTTTTTGTCGCTCTCAATTATGGCATTGCATTGTTACTATCATCGACTTTGAATACTAGCCAAATTAACAGATAGAAGATGAAACCAGCTCGTGAATTTCCAGGAAGCCTTCATAAGAATTATCTATCTCAAATGTGTAAATTAAATAAACATGCATACGACAAGTGTGCAGACTGTTACGAGTCTGTCTCCTTAAAAACTACTGTATATAATTTTATTTCATTTAGTGGCACTTTTTATGTTAAAATAATATATGCGTCGTATCTAATCTTGATTCTTTTTTTTTCAAATTAAATATGAATTTGCATAAATTATTCGGTAAATTTTTAAAGGGAGCATATGAATTTATTTTCAATTTTAATTTGAATAAAAAATTTAAAAAATTTTTAATTTTAATTTGAAAAAAAATAGGTTAATAAAAAATTAAAAATATATTTTTTAATATCTTCTATTTTTAATATCTAATTATAAAAGATTAAAAAATAAAATAAAATTATATTGAGAATTGATTTTATTAATAAAAGTAAAATAATAAAATTAAAAAATAGTTTTGGTGTTAATTTTTGAAGATTAGTCACTGTGGTCTTCAAAAACCAACATCGCAGTGTTGATTCTTCTCACATATTACGGTGTTGATTTTCAAAGAACAACACCATAATATTGTTCTTCAAAAACTAATATCAAATTATTCTAAAAGTTTCAAATCATTTTGAGGATAGTTAGGAGAGTTTTAAAAAGTAAATTAGGACTTATTTGGACTCATATTCATTTAATAAGCTCACAAGAGTTGGAATAAGTTTGATCGGAACTCTCTAACTCTATTAATGAGTTTTGATTGAAATTCATTAATGGACCTAGACAACTTGGATTTCTGAAATTTTATAATGAGATGGAAGAGGTGAGTGTGTAGAAGGGAGATAGGGTGAGAAATCTTGATCCTGAGTCTCTAATACGATGTTATAAGCCTATGTCAACTGGCACAAAGTCTGAAATTATCTAAACTTTTTTAACAATATTGGGAATCTTTTACAATGATAACAGAGGGCACATTTGGACTCCTATTACTATAGAAACTACATGAGTTGGTTTGAGCTCGATCAGAGCTCTCTAAGTCCATCAATGAATTGTCACGGAAATCCATTGATGGACCTAGGAGATTTGGATTTATAAAAATTTACAATGAGATAGGAGAAGTTAGTGTGTAGGAGGTATATATGGTGTTCAATCGTGATCTTAAGGCATGTAAGCGAAGTTATGATCGTGTGCTAACTCGCACAGATTGTTGTGCTAATTTTTGAATACCAGCACTATAGTGGTGCTGATTTTTAGAAACCAATAACACAGTGTTGGTTCTTCTCATACACTTTGGTGTTGGTTTCTGAAGATTAACACCATAGTGGTGATGTTATTCGAAAATCAACACTACAATATTTTGAAAGTTTCAAATAGTTTTGAGGATTATCGGGAGGGCCTTAAAATAGTAATAATGGTAATTAGGGCTTATTTGGATTCAACTTCACCTAATAAACTTATAGAAGTTGGAATGAGTCCGATCAGAGCTCTTTAGGCCTGCCCATTAATGAATTTTGATCGAAACTCATTGATGGACCTAGATAATTTGAATTTCTAAATTTTTATAATGAGATGCAAAAGGTGAGTGTGTAGAAGGGACACATGATAAAAAAATTTGATCCTGAGTCTCCCACACAAAGTTATAGGGCCATATCAATTGACACAAAGTCTGAAATACTCTAAACTTTTTTGGTAATATTGGAAATCTTTTAGAATGATAATGAAGGACACATTTGAATTCCTAGGCACTTTAGAAACCTACATGAGTTGGAATGAGCTCAATCAGAACTCTCTAAGTTTATCAATGAGTTTTTACCGAAATCCTAGAGGACTTAGATTTTTGAAAACTTACAATGAGATGAGAGAGGTTAGTGTGTAAGAGATATATATAGTGTCCATGTCTAGTTCTGACATTCCTACAATAAATATGTATATGTACCAAATGTCTATTTCAAGAGGTCATAACTTTTGACTTGAGTATCAGAATAGAATGTTTTACATGCCGAATCAAAGCTTGTTCAGAGATTTATATTTTTTGCGAGATGAAACCTCATGTTTCAAGCCTAAAAAACACCGTTTGAAATCTTTTTAGATGTTCAAAAGAAATTTTATTATTTTTTATTAATTTTTGCTCATAACTTATTATAGGGATATCAGAATTAGTCATGGGACACCCTAAATATCTTCACTGCACTATACTCTTCCATTTCATGACAAATTTTTAGAAGTCTAAAACCCCTAAGTCCATTAATGAATTTCGATTAAAATCCATTGATGAATTTAAAGAGCTCCTATTGAACCCATTCCGACTCCTAAGAGTTTCTGCAGTGCTCTAGAGTCTAAATATGTCATTCTTTACTATTTAAAAAAAAATAACACTACAACAATGTTGATGTTTAAGTTGTGGTGCTAGTGTTTAAACACCAACATTATTGTGATGCGGATTTTAAAATTAAAACCACAACGATATTGACGTTTGAGCTATGGTATTGGTGTTTAAAAACTAGCACCACGTGGTTCTATTTTCTAAACATCAGCATCATAACAATATTGATATTTTAGTTGTAGTACTGATTTTTAAAAATCTAACACCAGCACCGACCCTCTCTAGGTCTTTAGAAACTAACACTAAAGCTATTTTTTATTTCATTATTTTATTATTTTTATTAATAAAATAAATTCTCTCATTATCAATTTTATTTTATTATTTTATTTTTTAAATTAGATATTAAAAAATAGAAGATATTAAAAATATATTTTAAAATTTTTTTATTAACTTATTTATATATATTTTTAACTTTTTAATTAAAGTCTTAAAATTAAAATTAAATAAATTTAAAGGATTATTTATTAAAATTTAAACTGCATTTAAATTAGCTTAATTAATTTAAGAGAAAAGAGAAGAGAAGTTGTATGCATGAAAAGGGGAGAGGAAAGAAAAAAAAAGATTGTATGCATGCAGAGGAGTAAAATTGGAGTTAGGTACGACTTTTGGGAAGAATGAAATCTTAATACCTTTTGAGAATTTTTAAACTTCATGTATGCCCTTTAGGAATTTATCATAAATTATTCACTCAAACTTGTCTCCTAATATTCCTTTTAGCAAGAATCGATATTAATTGATGATTTACACCGATGAACAAGGGCAACAATTGAATTTATGGCGCTCCCGGGGCTACCGTGTAGTGGTTAGGTCCTCTAATAGATAATCAGGTATCTCAAGTTCTAGTCTCATCTATAGCGCATTTTCGATGGACCACCACGAGTGCTTTTCAACTAGAGCCTATTGGTAATGGTTAATGCAAAATGGTTGGAGCAGGACAGAAGTAGTTATGCAGAATTTCGTCCCCCAGGGGTCTTCTCAGATCATGCTCTCTGCATAGTTTCTATTATGGATGTTGGTAGGAGAAAGCTTAAGTCATTCAAATTTTTTAACATGTGGACTACTCATCCGAGTTTCCTTCAGACTGTGCAGGACTTTTGGAAGCACACAGACGCAGGGATTGCGACTGGTACACCCAATACCGACTCAAAGAAAAACTATGCCAGCTAAAACATCCACTTAAGAGACTCAACTACCAGGACTTTCAGCATATTCAGGAGAGGGCTCGATGTGCACAGTTACACTTAGAGGAGGTCCAGAAGAGAGTCTTTGACCAGAGGGAGGCAGAGGAGGAGTATAGAGAGGCCAGGACAGTAACGGATCGACTCACACATGCAGTATACCGTTTTTACCAATAGCGGACCAAGCATACCTATTTCAAGGAGGTTGATCGGAACACTTCCTTTTTTCACTCCTTGATTAAGCGGAACAACAAGAGAAGGGAGGTAGTGGTAGTAGCACAACAGGGAGGTGGCATGGTCACCGATCAGGAGGGTATTGCACGGGAGTTTGTGAGTCATTTCTAGACTCAGCTGGGGATGCAGGTTGACCGCTCTAAGTTTCAATTTGACTGCATACAGTTTGGTAGAGTACTTACTAGTGAGCAATGGACCAGTCTCATCAGATCGCCTGACAGAGGAGGAGATTAGGAGGGCTTTATTTGACATTGGGGATCTTAAGGCACCAGGACTAGATGGGTACAACTCCAAATTCTTCAAGCATGCTTGAGATATCGTTAGGGAGGATTTCCTTACAGCCATACGAGAGTTCCTCACTATTGGCAGGCTACTTAGATCTTGGAACTACACGCTCATTGCGTTGGTGCCTAAGACCACCCATGCTACTACAGTGACTGAGTACAGATCTATCTCTTGTTGCACAGTATTTTACAAGGTGATCTCGAAGCTTCTCGCGAGTAGATTGGCTGAAATATCTGATTACCTCTCGTCCCCTGTATAGGTAGCTTTTGTCAAAGGCTGGATCATCATAGATACACGAGGAAGCGTATTTTCCCGCGTTGTACACTCAAGGTGGACTTACAGAAGGCCTTTGACTCAGTCCATTAGGATTTTCTTCAGGATATGCTCACGGCCCTATAGTTTCCTGCCACATTTATCATATGGGCTAGAGAATGCGTCACCACGACGTCGTTCTCTGTAATGATTAATAGTAGTACATACGTATTTTTTCACGGTGGCCGAGGACTTAGACAGGGGGACCCCCTTCTCACCATATCTGTTTGAACTTTGCATGGAGTATCTGTCCAGATCACTAACACGCTGCACAGTCAGATCAAATTTCCATTTCCATTCCAGGTGTGAGAGTCTACGGATGACCCACTTGATGTATGCTGATGATCTATTACTATTTTCTCGTGGGGATGTCTCATCAGTCACGCAGCTAGTTGCTTGCTTACAGAGATTTTCCTGGATGGCGGGACTCACGGCTAATCTTGCCAAATCGAGGATCTACATGGCTGAGATTGCTGAGGACATTAGAGAGCGACTACTATAGATTACTGGATTCCAACCGGGGGAGATGTCTTTCAGATACCTGGGGATCCCCATTGCATCACAGAAGCTGCGGATATCAGACTATACTACTCTTCTGGATGCTCTGACCTGGCGAGCCGCTTCCTGACTTAAGGCGACACTGTCTTATGCCGGGAAGGCCTAGCTGATAGCTTCAGTGCTGCAGGGGGTGGAGTGCTATTGGATGTTGATACTACCATTATCCAGTGGAGTGATTGACCGCATCTATAGGATCTACAGATCGTTCATGTGGACTACATCGCACCCGCCGATTGCCTGGGCTGAATTATGCCAGTCGAGGATAGAGGGTGGTATTGGCTTGAGGGATTTGAGCGCCTGGAACCATGCTTTACTGACAAAGGTTCTATAGCACATTCGAGGACAAGCAGGACACACTCTAGATTCGATGGGTTCACCATACATATTTGCAGCAGACAGGATATGAGGATGGACAGTTAGACATAGTGACTCACCGCTCATCAAGCAGCTACTCCAGATCTGCGACAGCATTCTTGAGACATCAGGCAGTCCAGCAGCGCAGCACAGCTACTGGCAGATTGGTTTTAGCAGCCTAGGGGCGTTGCACGGGCATATGATTACTTCCGTGGTACCCGACCACCTCAGCCTTGGGTGTGGACGGTTTGGCGATCTTCTATTCAGCCGAGCCATGCTTTCACCCTCTGGCTCCTAGCGCGAGGGCGATTACCAGTGAGAGCTCGGCAACATTACCTACCCGATCGCTAGTGCCCTCTTTGTCGACAGGTGGAGGAGACTTTGGAGCACCTTTTCTTTCAGTGCGACATCACAGGACGACTATGGGGGAGGACCCGAGCATGGCTGCAGATGAGACCGGTGATGAGCACCTATCGGAGCATGCTGCGGTTTTTTAGACGGTTGTACAGGAGGACCTCCATTGCATCCTTAGCAAGACATGTGGCCATGGCAACCCTAGTGCATCATTTATGGAGTGCTAGGAATGCCAGTGTGCATCAGGGGAGACGACTGGATGAGGAGATGTTATTTCGAAGGGTTCAGACCCACGTCTACCGGGCATTGGGAGTCTTTACGGATCGAGAGCTACTGCAGGGGTAGTGTCCACTAAGCATTTGCATTTTTAGTACTATATATACATGCACGCATGTTACCCTCACTTATGCATTGGGTTTCATAGTAGTATGGAGAGTCACATCATGCATCCACACATACACATATACATAGTACTTTTCATCTGTATTTATTACATCATTTGAGCATTACATGACATACATGTGCATCTCATTCATGTGCATCATAAATCATTCAATGGATCCACCTACATCCATCTAGTCCACAGTAAACAGTCGTGGTAAAGACTTTCAAATCCGTTGATGGCTAAGATCCAAAAAGCCTAGGAAGGTGAATGAGTCCACCATTTAGCTCATCTAGTCCACAGCAAATGGCTCGTGGTAAAGACACATCAAATCTATTTATGGCTGAGGCTTTGCCAAAAAGCCTAGGAGGGTGAATGAGTCCACCAATTTGACTCATCTAGTCCGTAGCAACGGCTACGGTAAAGACACATCAAATCCATTGATAGCTGGCCACTTGCTAAAAGTGTGCAATTTCTGTTGGAGGTGGAGCGCATGATGATGTAGAGGACATTGAGGATGACCGGCGACATGGGCAACCTGGTAGAGATGGCGGAGGTCACTGGCTTTCTGCAACGTTTTGCGAAGAGAGGCGGTATTCAACAGGATGTGGAGGCCTGCATGAGATGAGATGTGGATAGATACTGGAGGCAGGGAGGGACGGCTGAGGTTTATTGCTTGGGGCCATATGATGGATTGCTGACGGCTACGTTGGCGTTGATGGATGCTGATGGGCATGGCATGCCCTGGCTGATGGTGATGGGATGATGATCGACACTGAGACGCCTTCTTGTGATGGTGATGGGGTGCCTCCCTCTGGATAGGCATACATCGCTGATGGCGGGGCGGGCTTGAGGCTCCTATAACTACACCTGCATGATAGAGAGTGTGAGAGACATATTGATAGTGTTGGTACACATGTAGCACATCTATGATACATCATTGACTCTTATTAAGATCCGACACTTCATCAAACATGATATGAGATAGAGTCACTAGTTGCAGAAGATAGAGTCATTAGTTATTTTGTATACTTGTGCACTTTCCGTTGATGATATATATTTTGCCTTTCATAAAAAAAAAAAAAATTTCTTTGAGATTGATCTTTAGGATTAATTGAATGGTAAGAACTGAACAACTGAATTAAAAAAAAAAAAGAATTCATGGCTACAGATGTAGCCTCAGAGTCATGTATGTCCTTTCGATGAATCAAGTCGCTCATTATTTTTTGAACACATGTTGCCCTCTCCTCTTTCCATTATTCTTTTGTTCAAAACCATGAATCATCTCGCCCTCTCTAATGGTCATCTCTATTGCTGAGCAAGGCATAGAGTTTTTAGTGATCATAAATACAAGCAAATTAAACCACACGTCAGGTTGCAACCTCAACTCGGCATTTTCGCCATATGCACATCAGGTCGCACCACCTTGCTACCTCACAATTATTTCTTACTCTAGCTCTCAAACACAACCTCATCTATTCAATTGCCATTTGTAGTTTTCGATATATATATATATTCTCTCATATGTACATGATTAATGAATTAATTAGGTATTATATATATATTGGTAGCAAAATTAAAGGAACTCAAAAGAAGTTTTCTTTATCCCATGCGTTAAGCTCTTTCACCAAACAACTTGACACATCTCATTTTTCTCTTGTAAATAATGTCATTAACTACCGTGTTATAAATGATATCAGTGACATTTCAATAATTGTTATTTATAATTAGTTGACAATTATAAATGCAATAAATATATAGTTACTTATAAAAAATCCAACATTAGTCACTCACAACTGACAATTATAAATTGCCAATGTGAGTGTCTTCAATAAATATATCATTTCCCATATATATTATCATCGAATAGTTATTTTTAAATGCAATAACAAAAAATAGTAATGCCATTTTCAAATGCTAATTAAAAAACTAAAAGCATATATAATTTTAAAATGATATTCGAAAAACTTACATTAATAAAATAATTCTGTTACGTATATTACTTAATAGTAATGCCCTTTATTATTAACTATCATATTTTTATTCTTTTATCATGATAATTTATATTTTCTTTATATTCTTTTACTTTTTGATAATTTGTTCAATTAACTATAATATACAAGCTACATTGAAAAATTATGTATTATTAGCAATTTAATATGAGAAGAATGATTCATTACCCTAATGTAGTTTTTTTTTCCACTTGAAATTACCCTTCACTTGAGCTCTCATTCTGATGTGGGTTTGTTTCTTTTATTCCTATAACATTTTGATGTCTGAATATTTATTTTTAGTTCCCAAACAGATAGATGCATATGAAGCATATAATCTTCGCCTTCTTCGGTCATTCTCCGCGTGGTTTAATATTTAAGAATTTAAATTCTTCTCTTGATAGTGTCAATGAACTCATGATGATTAGGGGTGGATTTAGTGCTTGAAGAGATTGATGCTTCATTATCTAATGAGTTAGAGGAGGATGATGGACTATCATATTCATCATTTGTTGTGCTTCTACAATGGAGCATTGTCCATCTTTGAATGATTTCCCGCCGGTCTAGCAAGCTTTGGTGTGCCTAGAAAATAAATTATGCTAACAAAACTTAGCAAACAATGGAATTAATTGTTTTCAAGATTTCATCCAAATAAATAAATTATGCAAAGGAAAGTCGAAGTAATAGAAAATAATGATTTTCCTCCTTTTTTTTCTTGAGGGGTTGAGGAGTTGTGTTTCTTTGAGCAAGAGAATTAAGGCGGTTGGTGTTCACTAGATAAAGAAATAATGAGTGATAAATAATCACTTGAGAAGACTAAATTTCAATTACAAATAGAAATATATTAATAAATTGAAGAGAAAGTAAGATCAAGTCGATCGACTAGAAAAAATATCCATCTAGATAAAGAAAAAGAGCAACCTCAACCACATCTAAGAAGATAAAAATGATAAAGAAAATCAGATTCTAAGTATGCAAATATCGCACTCACTAAGATGAAGTAAAAGAACTTGATAAAGAATGAAGCATGTCAAAATTGGAAATCAAATTGTAGACATATTTACTAAAAGACTTAATTAATGGTGCAAAGTTCAAAAACTTCAAAATACAACTTGGAATGATAAGCAAAATAACTGAGAAAGAATACTAATGGGGAGTATTGAAGTCTTTCTTTATTTTTAGGGATAACTAGAGTTTTATTGAAATAAATTTTGGAAAAGATCAATTATAATGTTTATTAAATAAACTAAAAGGTCATATAGTCTTTTAGGAAATTTTTTTAGAGTTTAGTTTGAGTGATAAAAAGAAGTTAGATGAGATTTTTTTTTAATTGAAGAAAGAGTTTTTGAGTTGTAGTAAGTTTTTTTTTAGTGATTGCTAGTATATATTTGTACAAATCGCCATTTGTTATAATACAAGTTCTTTTTTCAACTTGATCAGGATGACCACTAGACAAATTAGAAAGGGCAAAAATCAAAAGAATGCCCCTTTATATTCAAATCATCAAAAAGCATCTTTGATTTTTTATCAAAAGGGTGTCATATTTTATTGTTCAATATTGTACAATTATTTAAATGACCTTCAGTACTATTTTATACTATTTAGTACTGTTATATTTCACTTAAATTTTAAATCTTAATTTCTAAATCAGTCGAACGCATTGTAGCAGCTACAAAATCATAGTTGCTACAACATGTCTAACAACTACAGATTCGTAGCTACTACAATGTGAAGTAATGTTAGATGATCATACATGAAAAATATTCATGTTGTAGTATATAAGATTTCGTAGTTGTTATAATGCATATACTTAATCTGTTAAAAAATATTCACGTTATAGTAGCTACAAAATTGTAACTATTACAATGTATATTTAATTCTGTTCATCTACCATTCACATTGTAACAATTATGAAATCGTAGCTGTTATAAAATAAAATTTTTATGTGTGCCTTATAGCAGCTATGATTTTATAGCTGCTGTAATCTAAATGGTAAGTGAACAGGATTGAATACACATTGCAGCAGCTACAATTTTGTAGTTGCTACAACGTGTATTCATTCCTGTTCACCTACCATTCACATTGTAACAACTATGAAATCGTAATTGCATAGGGTAGATTTAACCTACTCACTTAATATTCATGTTATATTAGTTATGAAATCGTAGCTGTTATAATATAAATATTTTTAAACAAGTTAAGTATGCGTTGTAGCAACTATGAAATCATAACTGCTACAATATAAATATTTTTGATGCGTGCTCACCTAACATTTATATTGTAACAGGAACGAAATCTTAAATGCTATAATATATATAGCAGTTATGATTTCGTAATTTTATAATGTGTCCGACTGGTTCAAAAATTAAATTTATAGTTTAGATTGGAGATAATAGTACTGAATAGTATAAAATAATATTAGAGGATATTTTGATAATTGCATACAACTGAATAGTAAAATGGGATGTCTTTTGATAAAAAAAAATTAAAATGAAGCATCTTTTTGATGATTTTAAAATAAATAAACACTATTTTGACTTTTGTCCAAAATTAGAAAATGAAATTCCAGTGTGGAGTTTTAGTACTGCACCAAATATTTCTAATTTAGACGTTTTATTATATAAGTTGCATGCTTGTTCAATCTAACGTAACGTCATCCCAATGGCCCCATATCGGTCCTATAGCGATCCCAGAATACAAAAATCAAGTTATTAACTTCAAGCTACACGAACAGAACAAACAAGTCGACATTATTGAAGATCAGGGAAAGAGACCAAGCTCAAGCTTGAAGACGAATACAAGAGACAAGGATGGACTGACTTCTCAAAGCTCCTGCTTACTTCATTAATTATATTGATTTACAGTTCATTTCATGTTGAAGGTAATGCTTATCTTGTCGATAGGAGAGAGAGTTGACAGACTTTTTTTTTTTTGGAGTTTATTTGGCTCTCGCT
>NC_133876.1:932449-962185 GCF_044706935.1 Curcuma longa | reverse complement strand
GCTACAACATGTGTAACAACTACGGGTTCGTAGCTACTGCAACGTGAATTAATGTTAGGTGATCACACATAAAAAATATTCATATTGTAGTAGCTAAGATTTCATAGTTGCTACAATATATATTTAACATGGTCAAAAATATTCATGTTGTAGTAGCTAAAAAATTGTAACTATTATAATGTATATTCAATTTTGTTTATTTACCATTTCATATTGTAACAACTATGAAATTATAACTGCTATAAGATAAAATTTTTATGTGTGCCTTATAGCAACTATGGTTTTATAGCTGTTATAATTTGAATGGTAAGTGAATAGGATTGAATACACATTGTAGCAGCTACAATTTTGTAATTACTACAACGTGTATTCATTTCTGTTCACCGACCATTCATATTGTAATAGCTATGAAATCGTAACTGCTACAAGATAGATTTAACTTACTCACCTAACATTCACATTATAATAGTTATGAAATCGTAGCTACTACAATATGAATTTTTTAAAATAAGTTAAATATGCATTGTAGCAACTACAAAATCGTAATGACTACAACATAAATATTTTTGATGCGTGCTCACCTAACATTTACATTGTAACAGCTACGAAATCTTAGATGCTATAATATGTGTAGTAATTATGATTTCGTAATTGCTATTATGCGTCTGACTGGTTCAAAAATTAGAGTTTAGAGTTTAGACTGGAGATAATAGTACTAAACAGTATAAAATAATATTAGAGGATATTTTGATAATTGTACACAATTGAATACTAAAATGAAATGTCCTTTTGATAAAAAAATTAAAATGAAGCATCTTTTTTGATGATTTGAAAAATAAATGAGCACTCTTTTGACTAATAAGATAGGTCGAGCCCAGCAACAATCATTCATGGAAGGAGTATAAATTGCGTAGTAGAGGAGTTAAATTGCATAGCAGAGAAATGAAATTGTATAGCAGGGGAGTACGCAATTTACGACTATCTGACTACCCCAATATATTAGGACCGACCGACTATCCGACCGACTAATCCGACACCATTTACGTACGACTAGTGCTAAAGAAATATAGTAGATCTTTCATATCTATGTTTTTAATAACGTTGGATAATCGTCAGATAGTCGGTCGGATAGTCGATCGGACAGTTATATATATTTCTAATTTAGACGTTTTATTATATAAGTTGCACGCTTGTTCAATCTAACATAACGCATAGATTAATAGCGATCCCAGAATACAAAAATCAAGTTATTAACTTCAAGCTACACGAACAGAACAAACAAGTCGACATTACTGAGGATCAAGCTTGAAGACGAATACAAGAGTCAAGGATGGACTGACTTCTCAAAGCTCCTGCTTACTTCATTAATTATATTGATTTACAATTCATTTCATGTTGAAGGTAATGCTTATCTTGTCGATAGGAGAGAGAGTTGATAGACTTTGTTTTTTTTTTCTTAGGAGTTTATTCGGCTCTCCCTTTCTTCTCCAAAATCCTAACGCCATAAGATAACCCTCATAAACTGGAAACATGCATGCTATGAAATTAAAGTTCCATGCAACATGCATGAGGATTAAGTTTATTGATCTTGCGTGATATATATGTATGATTCATGGTATACAAACTAATTAATTAGTGAACAACCAGTGCAGCAATTCAAGTTGAGTATGTACAGTAAAATAATTAATGGTGCAAAATGGTTGGATCAAGCTTTTCAAAGCTTGGTAAACAAGATCTGGAGATACAAATTACAAGAACAGTTTTAGGAGATCTATAAGGACGTAATCATATGACAGATAGAAGAAAGAATTTTTTGATAAAAAAACCCTAACTGTGATAAAAGAAAATATATAATAACTACTACAAAAAAGGAGGTGAGCATTTAGATCTAGAAGGAAAGAAAAGAAACGATATATCCCTTGAGAATATCTAATGACAGTATAAAGCTGTAACCTTTTCCAGCTCAAAAAAACTTGTCAGAAAAGAAGAAAAAGAGCAAGAGATAGCTAGATATGGTCAAGAAACATCATCATAACACCAATGATTAGTAATCTCGTAATCATAATATAAACAAGCTAAGGAAACGAGTTAGTAGTTATCATGCATCATCAACTAAAGTAACTAATGCAAAAAACAAAAGATCAAAAGAACCTGAGAACAGACGTGTATATATATATATATATACATGTGGAAGCAAAGATTGGGGGGAATGAAGCCTGGTCCGAGATCTTGATCAAACTAGAGTAAGAGATGCCCCGAGCCAGACAACATTCCCCTCAAAGCAAAAGCTTCCTCTCTCACTTTCCTTTCCTTTCCTTCTACTTATTCCTAATTGAGAGAGTGGATGATGAGTGCTGCATGATAGGTGAAATGATTACATTACAAAGAGAGTAGATGGTGTTGGTGTGTTTGGGAAGATGGGAAGTTAAAGAGCAATAAAGAGAGGGGTGAGACTTGGGAGGGGCGAAGAAGACAAAGTTAATAAAGATCTACAGCTGCGTTTTAGTTCCGTTCATTGACCACGAGGGAGATTTATTGCGTCTAATCCTTGAGATGTGGGAAACAGATTCATGGACTGCATGCGTCAATAAAAGCCTGCAGCAAATGGGCAGATATATCTGGGAATTGGTCTGCCCCAAGTCAAGTTTAATTACTAATTAAGTTAGAGTTGATAAAGAAAAAATATGTATGTTATCATCCATGCTTCTGTAGATCGAGGTGCCATACTCTCTTCTCCAAACTATTGGATTTTTGTCAAACAATGAAAAGCTGACGAGAAATTTAATATTGTAGGATCTACTGTGGCTTTAATAGATTGAATAGATTTCACACCCAAATTTAATTTCAAACATAAACACACACAAAATAAGAATTAGTAACTTTAGGATATGCACAATGAGATATAATGTAGTTTGAAAACTCTGCTCCTATTTTATATATTATGACTTGCTGAATCGAAGGAGAAGATTGAAAAAGGGACTTTTATTATAGCAATAATAGACTTGTACAAAAGTATTCAAGCATACTACAATCACTGAAGATTTTATTACAACTTAAAAACTCTTGAAACTCTCAATGCATGGACGAGATTGATAACATGACTAAATCTAATCCTAATAAATTTTTCTAAAAAACTAAACTTTTTAGTTTATCTAATACAAAATTTAATTGACTTTTCTAAAATTTATCCTAATAAAACTCTAATTATCTCTACTTTATTCAGAAAATTCTAGTTAATCTGTTCTAAAATTTATTCTAACAAAACTCTAATTATCTCATAAAATATGGAGAGAGAGTCAGTGATTTTTTAACACTCTCCCTCACCAACTACTCTCTCGAGCCATGTAGAGACTCTTAGGAAAAATGAAAGAGATAGGGAAGGCTCGAACTATAAAGATAATGGTAGGGGGCTCCTGGTAGAGCCACTGGCCTAGTGGACATGCCGATAACGCGCACTTCCTATAGAGCAACATGAGGGCAACCCCCCTGTGTGTGGCATACGGTCCGACATGGTCGTTCATGATGATATTTTTTCCCCTCAAGCCACTTGCCTAGTAGACATGCCAACGGCGCGCACATCCTATAGAGCGGGACGGGGGCAACCCTCGGTGCGTGGCATACGATCCGACATGACCATTCATGATGATATTTTTTTCCCTCGAGCCACTTGCCTAGCGGACATACTGACGACGCCCACATCCTATAGAGCATCACAGGGGCAACCCCTGGTGCGTGGCATACAGTCCGACATGACCGTTCATAATGACATTTTTTCCCCTCTAGCCACTTGCCTAGCAGACATGCCGACGGCGCGCACATCCTATAGAGTGTCACGAGGTCAACCCCTAGTGCGTGGCATATGGTCCAACATGATCGTTCATGATGATATTTTTCTCCCTCGAGCCACTTGCCTAGCGGACATGCCGACGACGTGCATATCTTATAGAGCGGCACGGGAGCAACCCCCGGTGCATGACATACGGTCTGACATGACCGTTCATGATGACATTTTTCCCTCTTGAGCCACTTGCCTAGCGGACATGCTAGGGGGACTCTTGGTAGAGGGAGTTCGGACCCAGACCATAAGGATAATGGTAGGGGGACTCCTGGTAGAGAGAGTTCAGACCCGGACCATAAGGATAATGGTAAGGAGCTTCCAATGGTCCTTTGTTTAAGGGGAGGATTGTTGGTTGGGATACAATCAAAGTCCCACATTGGAAATATATGGAAAAATCATGAGTTTATAAGCTAGATGGAAGATATCTCAATTGGTATAAGACCTTTTGAGTTGAGTCCAAAAATAAAACCATGAGGATTTAGATCTAAAGTGGACAATATCATACCATTGTGGAGATATTTTGATTCCATCAGTACTAATATATTACATTTTTCTTTACAATCTAATCATCTTTATCATACTATCACTAACATATGTTCAAGCTTAGATTAAAGAACATGAATGAATTTTTGTGAGTATTAAGAGCACTTTGCTAGTCTCATACTTGCAATTTTATGTCTTGCGAGATGACCATTTCATTTATATGGACTTGTCCTATTTATTTTATTTATTTTTAGTTTGCATCAGGTATTCAACTTATGCTGATTAATTTTAAAAATGATTGATCCGACTCTACGAAAATTTTCATAGATTACCAAAGTAAATCGGGATGCGCTCACAGCGAATGACCCATCGACCTAGAATTCTTAGATTAACCATTCATTAAACAAAATTCATTCATTAATTCGTTAAAGTTGAGATTTGCGTTTGAGAAATTGAGGATCAACCCTACTTTAAAAAAATGATAAATCCCAATCAGTCTCATGGACTCAATCCCTGAGGGTGGCCGGCCCGGTCACGGAAGTTTTCCACCGACCACCAAGGTAAATCGGGAAGATCAACCCTACTTAGAATGCAAGTGTAGAGTAATGTATGAATAATTGGGACCTCTAGTGGCTTTATATTTGCAATTTAATTTTCGAGTGCCCATTAACATGAAATAACCATCTCACTGTGACGAAGGTAAAATAATCGAATACCGTTACACTGCTCAAATTGTAAATGTGAGAATTAGGAGCGAGTAAAAATTTGATTAAATTGAATAAATTAATTGAGTTGAATGAAAAATTCAAGTTTAGTTATTTTAAAATTTTAATTATTTAAAAAAAAAATCAATTAATTTAGTTAATTCGATTCGATTTCGATTTTAAAATGTGATGAAACCGAATAAATTGAATTAATCAAAATAGAAAAATAATTTATAAATTTTTAAATAAGAAAATTTATAAATCCTTAATTAATTGATAAATTTTTTAGAATATTAAAAAAAAATTAATTATTTTAGTTAATTCGGTTGAAAATCAAATTAATTGATATTTTATCGGTTCGATTTGCTTGCTTTTTATTTGAAAATTCAATCGGTTCAGTTAGTTCTAAAAATTTAATTTAATTCAATTTTGATTAATTCGATTCGATTCAATTTTAATCGAATATTCAACCCTTGTGAAAACATACACGAGATCATAGGACCTCTAGAATAGTTAGTTCCTCCTTAACAGACATACACTATTAAAATTGCAAGTGCATGGACATTTATAAGTTCCTGGGATGTCTAGATGTTCATTAGTAGTTTCATACTCTCACTTTGATTTATTTAGATCTTTAGTGCATTCTTTTGCCTCACACATGAATTGGGACATGTAAAGTTGTGTAAGGAAAGAAGATCATTTTGTACATAAAAATCAGTGTTAGATCGAATTGACTGATGAAATTATTCAGTCCAATAGAATGAATGAGGAAACTAAGAAAAAAGATATTATAAAATTAAGGGTCAGTTGTACATTCAACGTGTACAACTAGCTAAGTGCATGCCTGTAGTAGTTAAACTTCAATTTAAATATATATTTTAAAATTTTTACCAAACTTTGATTATTGTGGTTTTATCCTAAAAGTCTCTGTTCAGCGTCCTTCTAAGTTCGCCAAGCGTGGTGTTTAAATTTCGTTAAATTGACTTTACCTTGTAGATTCTTTAAATTTCGTTTGAATCAACTCGTACTTCTTCAATAAAAAAATGAAATATGTTACTTCAATAATTTCACGATTATCTATAAAAAAAATAAATAAGAAAATTATAATTGACCATGATGAAGGAAGACATTATCTTGACTTTGTCAAGATTCGATCTTTATCTATTTCAATAAATCTGTCCTATCATAACCAATTCAATTATGTCTCACAAACTTAATCAGCTAATCCATTCCTCTCTCTATGAATATTTTAATATTAATTCTAAACTCTTAATTATGTAATAAACATTAATTTATAATATCACATTTTACCCATTTGCAAAATGTCTTACAATTTGCGATATCTATCTATCTGTTTAGCGCCGCCGCCGCCGCCGCCGCCGCCGCCGCCGCCGCCGCCGAGCCTACGAGGACCTTTCCCTGCTTCTCTGCCTGATTGTCTATCTCGCCCACTCACCTTTGCATCGGAAGCTAGCTCCGACGGCGGGACCTGTCGCTGTCGGCGGCGATCCGATTCCTTACGTCCTCGAACCTCGCGGCGGGGCAGGGGAGAGTGATGCCGCCGGTGTGGTGGAACCCGAACTCCTCCTCCGCCTCCCGCAGCAGCTCTCCGAAGAGAGGGTGGTTGAAGTAGATCACCGGGAGCGTGTACCTTTCCCACCCGACGTACACAGCCAGGTGTCCCTTCGGGGTCGGCCCGCCCTCTGAATCATCCTCCAGAAGGGTGGCCTCCGCGCCGGTTTGATTCCGGCGGAAGCGGCGGAAGCGGCGGGCGAGGAGGAGGCCCCAATCGCGGAACTTTGAGGTCGTTTTCGAGGTCTGGCTTGATTGCGAGAAGGAGCTGGCGGCGCGTTCAAGGCGGAGGCAGTGTTTGTGCCGGCTGCGGAAGAGGCGGCGCCACACTCGGCTGAGGCACCGCCCCAGTCTGAATCCTCTGTGCCTCTTCATACGTAGAAGAAGACGAGAAGACAAGCTGGTGGGAGGAAGGAGATAAATAGAAATTAATGGAGTGAGTGTCAAAGGAAGAAGTCCATCTCTCTTCTCCTCCTTTCTCCTTTCTGTTGATTACTTTTGGTGAGCAAGAGAAATCCAAGTTTATTTGAGCAAAAGCGCTGTTCTAGCCTCCGTTTCAGGAAAACGGATTCTGCATAATAAAAAATAATCATTTAAAAAAAAAACATCAAAATGCGTTCCACACAAAATAAATTCTACAGAATTTATCATCCACTCATTAAAAATCAACGGCAAATTCCCAAAAGACGACGTGAAATTTTCAAATTCTCAAGAGGTGTACGTTTCATTCTTTTCAAAAGATTAATTAATTTCAATTTTATCTCTCTACTTGTAAGTTTATCTATTTTCTTTCTTTTTTACACGCATATAATCTTCTTTTTCTTTCCTCTTAAATTAAATTAATTTTTTTTCTCTTTTCTCTCTTCTATTTACTCTTAAATTAAATTAAATGAATTTAAATATAGTTTAAACTATAATAAATAATCTTCTAAATTTATTTAATTTTCAAACTTTAATAAAAAATTATAAAATATAAAAAAGTTGATAAAAAATTAAAAATATTGTTTATTTTTCAATATCTTATATTTTTAATATCTAATTGTAAAAGAATAAAAAATAAAATTGATAATGAAAATTAATTTTGTTAATCAAAATAATAAAAAATAACTTTGATGTTGGTTTTCGAAAATCAACATTATAATGGTGTTGATCTTTAGAAATTGATATCGCAGTATTAGTTATTCTCACACACTGTAGTGTAAGTTATCGAATTAAACTCTCTAAACCTTTTGAGCAATGCTGAAATCCTTTACGATGATAACGGTAAAAATCTACATGAGTTGGTTTGAGCCTTATCAGAGCTCTCTAAATCCATCAATATATTTTGATTGAAACTCTTCTGCAAAAGGTAGAATCCGTCACTTTAGCGGCCCCACACGGTCGGCTCCACGACCATCTGTGAGGAGGTAAATCGAGAAACTGCAGTTGATCACGACGTAGGAGAGTATTGCCTGGCTTCGCCAAGATTCGAACCCTTACCCTCTTCTGCAACTCTGCTGCGTCGTAACCAACTCAGCTATGCCCCGGGGGCGATTTTGATTGAAACTCATTGATAGATTTAGAGGACTTAGATTTATGAAAACTTTCACAAAGAATGAGAGATTAGTGTGTAGGAGGTATATATGATGTCTAATCTTGGTCCTGAGATATGTAGACAAAGTTATGGTCGCACGCTAATTAACACAGACCTGATGTAGGTTTCTAAATACTGACACCACAATGATGTTGGTCTTTGAAACTAGCACCATAGTATTAGTTATTCTCACATACTGTGGTGTTGTTTTTCGAAAATTAGTATCATAGTAGTGTTGTTCTTCATAAATCAGTACCATAATATTCTGAAAATTTCAAATCATTTTGAGGATTGTTGGAAAGGCCTTAAACCAATAAACTAGGGTTTATTTAAACTCAAGTTTACCTAATAAACTCATAAGAGTTGGAATAAATTTGATTAGATCTCTCTAGATCCATCAATGAGTTTTGACCAAAATCCATTGATGAATCATCAATGGATTTTGGTCAAAACTCATTGATGGACTTAAACGACTTAGATTTTTAAAATTTTACAATAAGACGGAAGTGGTGAGTGTGTAGAAGGAAGATATGGTGAGAAGTTCTGGTCATGAGTCTCCTACATGAAAATATAGGCCTGTGTCAATTGACACGAAGTTTGAAACTCTCTAAACCTTTTAAGAAATACTGGGAATCTTTACGATGATAACAGAAAGCACATTTGAATTCCTGGGGAAATCTATATGAGTTGGAATGAGCCCGATTAGGTTCTCTAAGTCTATCAATGAGTTTTACGGAAATTCATTGATGGACTTAGGAGACTTGGATTTATGAAAACTTATAATGAGATGAGAGAGATTAATGTGTAGGAGGTATATATGATGCCCATGTATAGTTCTGACATCCTTACAATAAGTTTTGTGTTTGTGCCAAATGCATGCTTTCGGAGGTCGTAATATTTTGACTTAATTAAGTATCAGAATGTGACATTTTGTACGCTAAATCAAAGTTTGTTTAGAGATCTATATTTATTACTAAGTGAAATCCAAACACTAGCACCATGGTGGTGATGGTGTTTAAGCTATGCTGATGGTATTTAAAAATTAGCACCACATTGATTTTATTTTTTAAACACAAGCATCACAATGATATTAGTGTTTAAGTTATGGTATTAATTTTTAAAAATCCAACACCACACCAGCCCTCTCTAGGTCTTCAGAAACTAACACCATAATTATTATTTATTTTATTTTAAAAATATTTTTATTAATAAAATGAGTTCTCATTATTAATTTTATTTTATTTTTTATTCTTTTATAATTAGATATTTAAAAATAGAAGATATTAAAAAAATATTTTTATATTTTTTAATAATGTTTTAAAATTAAAATTAAAAATAAATAAATTTAGAGGATTATTTATTAAAGTTTAAACTATGTTTAAATTAGTTTAATTTAATTTAAGAGGGAAGAGAAAAAAAGAGAGGTTGGTGGAGGAGTAAAATTAAAATTAGATGTGCTTTTGGGAACTCTGGAATTTCATGTCAGCTCTTTGGGAATTTATAAAAAAATCAGACCAAATCACTCAGTTAATCTAATGCACGCGCCAATTCACATGCGAAGTTTGATTAAAATTATTGTATAAAATAATTAAGAGTAAAATTATATAAATCGTATAATGAATTTTTTTTAATTACTATATAAGTAGGTTATAAGTTTCAATTTATTAAATATATATAAATATATATATATATATATATTGGTGCTATTCTTCTGGCCAATAGGAAATCTCCTTTATCTGACGCCGTCTGGAGTACGACAGCTGGTGCGCCGCCTATAATGACCAAATTGATATTCTCCTGGCCAATCGGAGATCACCTAATCAAATAGAGCGTATCATAGTTGATCTAGAACACCTTCTTAAATAAGATTAGCAGCTAAACCTCAATATCATGATCAAAATGCACTTCCTCTGTGCCATAAATTTATCGATCAACGATTGCATTGGCTTCATTAAGTCGTAAAGAATCGTTTTGGTGACTTAACTAACACCGACCATCTCAGTCTCTACCTAAAGATCAAGTAGAGATAGAAAAGAGTAGATGGCACTGGCGATAGCTACATCCACTGAGTTTGAGGTTTCAGAAACTCAAAGACAAGCTGCTATCCAGTTGATGGACCGTGCACGGACGTACAAAGACAAAATCAAGACTAAAACAAAGGAAAAGTGCAACTATTTGTTCGACAGGAAAGAGGTTCCATGGTATACAACTTGACTGAGTTTATCTATTAAGATACCTTACGATCCTTACACAATGAATCATTTTGCATGACAAAGAAAAATATGGTGGAGGGAATTGGAGGGCCCTTGCTACGAGACAGCATATCTGTCTTTTTTCCGACAAGCTTTAGTGAGGACTGAGTGAGTGCTGTTTATGATTCCACCAGTACTTATCTCTTTCAGGAACGCAGAGACAAACCTGAATGCCAATTTCGAGTAAGGGCGCAAAGGCTGTCGATACACAGAAATTAAACTGTAAAACCCTAATGTTTTTGACAGGAAGGGGAAAGCAAAGGGCATCATCTTAGACATGTCTAACACCAAAACTACTGGAACTACTGGAGCTATCAATTTGATTTACTGATCATGATTTATCTCAATTGCAGCTGGACTTTTCTAGAAAGTATCTTAAGTATTCACTCCTTGATACACTTTAATTTCTGTGATAGTCCAAGCATATCTTGTAGTAAGTAGCTTGAACCTTCGCTCACGGCAATGCCGTCTTTGTGAATCTTTCATGCAAAATCTTAGTTGGTGTTTGTTGTTATCAATTTAGCTACACCAAACTTGTGGCGTTTGTTTCAGTACATGTAAAATCCTTTTTTAATGTTAAGGCTTTATGACCTGACTGATGGGTACGTTATATATATTGTTAATAATAGTTGTCGTACAGTAGGTAGTGTGCCTGTGAAAATCTGTCACTTGTGCCAGCATTAATAAAGGCAATAGCTACCAAGGTTGACATTGGACGCAAAGCAAATCCAGAGAAGTGCAACAGCAATTTTCCTTCCCAAGTAGTCAAAGCTTACACATGAATCATGATCCAAGCAAAGGCACTCCTGCAATTAGTGTGTTAAGTTTAATTGAATATGAATCACTTATCTTAATACTCAAACTATTAAGAAAAAAGTTATCAACTTATTTATCTTTGTTAAAATAGATTGTATTTGATATGAATTCTCATGGAAATTATTATTATAGTTATCATAGTATACCGATTCATATGTTTGGGTAGTAAATATTTTTGACACCTTTCTAAGAGTTTATTTTGTCTGCCTTAACTTCCATTATTCTAGCAAGACAGGTATATATAGTTCGAAGATCAATCTAGTGGTTTCATCATCGATCAAATAGCTTAGGTGTCCAAGTATTTCTACAGTGGTTTCATCCTCTATGATAGACTTTTTTTTTATGATTTCATTCTCTTGGACAAGTTGTGAGTTTGTACTTACAAGATCTAGATATATGTATCCTGTAAATTTAAAATCACATGTATATGTTTGAAATTAACAATTATTTTAAGTAACAATGGATATCAAAATTTGATTTTCAGTAGCTTACCTTACATCTTTCAGCAAAAAAATGAAATCTTTCATCCCAACGGCTCCACACAATCGGTCCCATGATCATCTGTGAGGAGGTAGATCAGAAAGTTGCAATTGACTACTACGGAGAACCTTACTTCCAATATCTAACAATGGATACATCAAAATTTGATTTTCAGTAGCTTACCTTACATCCAATATCATATAACATTTGATATTAAAGCAATGACTCACATACAAAATAGGTGCTCACGATCTTTTCCGAAGTAGCATTCAAAGAGAAATGGCCAACAATAACGAGAACCAAGTTAAATAAAGTTGACGCAAATAACTCGAAACAAGTTAAACAAAGACAAGTGATCACATGACCTTAGAAAGAAGTACATTGCATATGAATGGGCTGATGTACACCCTCTAGATGAGGATTTGATGGAGGTTCCTTGACCATGAATTCTAAATAAGTTCTAACAAATCTTGTGATCTCACAAAACAAGACATGCATAGGATCTTGTTACATCCAAAATTGCAACACAAATTAAACAAAGAATAAAGATGATGCATGACCAAAATATAAATGTGACATGAATGCAATGGAATCACCATCGTCTTAGTGTTGTCTACAAAATCTAGAGATCATGGAAGAAGAAGTAAGAGACGGATCTTCCGTAGAGATTTGGATGACGATGTCATACTCTCCTCACCAATGGGAAATGGAGAGATCTCATATTATCCAATATACGGGGATCACACCCTATATATAACAACATACCCAATATAATGTTATTATCAGTCCATCATAAATAACAGAATGAACTAACGAGTTTTACACAAATAAACTCATATCCAATAACACAAACTCATAATTAACATCAATTAGATCATTAAATGAGTTTGTCCGTAATGATATAAAACCATGTGTTACAAAATAACATGTAAGCCCACCGAATAGTGAGATAAAGTTCAACAATCTTCCACTTGAACTACATATGATTTTATATACAATACACAAGTATAATCTTAGTTGAGCTCAACAATACTAAGCTTTATGGGTAAAAATACTCTTTTAAAATAATATGGTCCATTAACTGTATTGGTATAGGACTAAAGATGTCAATATTACTATAAGTACTATAACACAATACCAATGTCATTAATGACATAAATCATATGTGGATGTGTAGTATGAAAATTACATGAAATATGATCTATATACATGTCAATTTCTAACTAGTTCTCCTAACTCAAAAGAGTCTTGATCATATTTGTAAACACTTTATGCTAAATTGCAGTAGTAAATCATGATTTAAACCTTATAATTTCAAAAGAAATCTAGTATCATATTTACAAATAGCATATGCTAAACAACAATAGTAAATCATGATAACTTTATTTTAGAATGTTAGAATAAAATATACTTGTATCTATAATCTTTAGTATGCACAATAACTAAAATAAACATGTGTTCATCACCATAGAGCATGAAACGATAAATACAGACTCTCACTAAATGTGTACTTCATCCAATAGAAGAATCTCTATATCCACCCATGCACATGAGACATCTTAGGCGGCAAAGCCTTAGTGAGTGGATCCATTAATATGGAATTTGTGCTGATATACTCTATTGTTACTTGATCACTCTAAACTCTTCCTTTAACCATTAAAAATTTGATGTCGATGTGCTTTGACTTCAATGAACTGCAATTATGCTTAGCATAAAGTTCAACGACTTTATTATCATAGTTGATCTTCAATGACCTTTCAATGTCATCAACGATTTGCAACGCTGTGATGAAGTTTCGTAGTCAAATCTTGTGATTGGATGTTTCATGATAGGCTATCAATTCACTATTAGTATATGGTTGATGGTTTTCAAGGAGATAGCCTTTCTAACAAGCATGAAAATACAACCTGAAGTGGACCTTCTATTATCTAAGCATCCAACAAAGTAAGAGTTTGAATATTCAATCACCTCCAAGTGATCAGATCTCCAATACGTGAGCATAAATTCTTTAATTCTCTACAAATACCACAATATTCTATTCACATATTTCTAGTGCGTCGGACTTGAGTTACTTAAATATCTGTCTAACATCTCTACTATATATATTAATCCGAACATGTGCAAACGTGAGTATACATGAGACTCCCCATAGTTGATGCACAAGAAAATTTCTATATGTCCTTTATTTCAAATTCAAGACACATTGCTGTAAATTGAATTTGCCACCCCTAAACATAGGTATATCATTAGGTGTACAATTTTTCTTGTTATACTATATAAGTACTTTTTCAATATAGACCTTTTGTGAAAGTTCAAGAATACCCCTTGAATGATCATATGACATATTTGTATAGCTAAAACAAAGGATGCTTCGTCAATGTCTTTCATTTCAAAATTACCTAATAGAATTGACTTGGTTTCATGTAGCAAACTTTTATTATTACTTGCTAATAAAATATCATCCACATATAGGACAAGTATAATACCCTTTGAACTTAACATATATACATTGATCAACGAGATTCTCCATACAATCAAATGAAGTAACTATTTAATCAAATTTTCTATACCATTGATGGGACATCTGCTTTAGATCATAAATAGACTTCTTTAATCTACATACCAGGTGCTTTGAGTCCTCAGACTCAAAGTTTTCTATTGAGAAATATAGTCTTTACATTTATTTGATGTAGTTCCAAATCAAAATAAATTATAAGTGTCATGATTACCCTAAAAGAATTTTGTATAGAAACAAGCAAGAAAGCTCCTTATAATCAATGTCCTTCTTCTAAGAATCCCTTGACAACAACATAAGCCTTATACTTTTCGACATTGCCATGTGAATCTTATTTGATTTTAAATATCCATTTATAACTAATAAGTTTCACACTTTTATACTTTTAGATAATTTGATAAGTTCTCAAACGTCATTGTCTGTCATAAACTTCAACTCTTCATTCATGGCTTCTATTCATCATTCAGGATTGGAGCATTATTTGACTTCTTGGAAAGTTATAGGATTACTTTCCATTCCTATGTCAAACTCATGCTCATGGAGATAAACATAATCATGAGCAATCGTCGATCTTCTTTCCCTACTAGATCGCTTTAAAGACACTTGTACTTGAGGTGGTTGTGGCATCTGCTCAACCATAAGAGGAAATATCTAAACCTGAGTGGAAGGTCCCTCCATTTATATTAGAGGTGGTACGAAAATATCTTGATTTACTACTCTCACTAGATGTGAATCTCCATAATATAGGGCATAGTTATCATACCACTACTTGTTGCACTTGTAGTAATCACAACAGTATTTACAATATTCCTTTTCAAAAGATATGTCCCTAATCTTAGTGCTTTCACTGTTTTCAATAAATTTGGCATTATCTATCTCGAAAAAGTTCTATTTAAGCTAAGGGGATATAAAATTTAAAGCCCCTAGTTTTTTCAAAGTAACTTATAAAATGACAACTATAATGCCTAGCTTCAACTAGACAACTCAAGATGTATAAATGCCTAATGCTAGGCTTTTATCCGTCCATAACTTGTATAAGGCTCTTGACATTGCCTTACTAGGTGCTCTACTAAATAGGTATCTGTAGTCTTGAGAATCTCACCCCACAAAGACTGGTAAAGAAGAAAAATCATCATACTTCTTACTATATCTTTAGAGTTTGGTTTCGTCGCTCAACTATATCAATCTAACTAGGTGTACCAGATATAGTATACTGAGGTACGATTTCATACTCAGTAAGGTAATTCACAAGTGGTCTAAGATATTATTCACTTAATCAATCATGTTGATCATAGTATTCACTACCATAGTTAGATCTGATAGCCTTAATTTTCTTATCTAGTTAATTTTTAATTTTAATTTTAAAAATTTTAAACATGTTTAGAGATTGCGACTTCTCATGGATAAGATATGAATAGCCGCATCTAGAATAGTCATCTATGAAACTAATAAAATACGCGTGTCCATTCCAAGATGTCTTAGGGAATGATCTATATGTATCTATATATATTAATTCCAAGACTTCACTACATTGGTTTGCATCTTTATTTTTTTATTAGTTATTTTTCTCTTACCACACTTAATGTAGACATTAAAATTTGGCATGTTAAGGGAATCAAGAATTTCATATGACATTAATCTTTCTAGATGTTATTTGGATATATATTCTAAACGTCTATGCCACAACATGGAAGAATTCTCGTTAGTCAGATTGCATTTTGTATCTAGGCTATGCATTATTTCATTGTTAGTAAACGTTAAAGTGTTTAATCTGTTTAACTTATCAATTAAAGAACCATTGCTAATTAACATTGAATTTAGAAAAATATTTAAAAAAAATTCAAATGAATAAGAATAATTTAATTTATCCAAATAAGAAATAGAAATTAAGTTTGGTCTAAAAGATAGTATAAGAAATATATTATCCAAATTTAAAAAATTATCGATTCATAAATAAAGCCTAAAAACACTTATCGACTATACTTTAGCTTTTTTATCATTTTCATATAGATGTATCTTGCACCATCAAGTGATAGTCGGCTCTTGCTACAATCCTGTACTTATATGAATTGTAGTATTGGTATCTACCCACCAAGTGTCAATAAGCATAATTGCTAAGTTGACTTCTGAAAAGTTGAGAAGTTTACCTTTCTTAATGTGTCTGTTGACGTATTTGCGATAATCTTTCATCATATGCCTTTTTTTATTGAAGAAATAAGTGTATTCTTTATCTTGTTTTCTTTTGCTCCTTATGACTAGAAGCCCCATAATCCATAGTTTGTTTACATTTTCCTTTTAATATTGGTCCTTTTCCTCTTCTTCCTTGAACCTTAAGAAGTGGATGCTAAGTGAGCACTCTCAGATGTTTTTCATCTCAATCTTTCCTCCTCTTGCATACATTGAACAATAAACTCATTTAATATCCACTATTCATTTTGAGTATTATAACTAACTTTAAAAGGAGTGAATTATGTAAGGAGATACATCAAGAGAAAGTGTACTAACATATTTTTAGATATCTCAAGTTTTAGTGTCTTATTTAGTCTTGTAGCGAAATTATACATCACTATTATATACTCCCTTATACTTCTCTTTCCATTATACCACATGAGATGAGATAAGTTTTAATAATACTATAATTGTCTCAACCTTTTCATTCAAGGTGAAATAGTCTGCAAGTTATTTTAGGAAAGTTCTAACATCTTCTATTAATAATTTCACAATACTTAAACTCATGCAATTAAAAAGCTTCTACTTTTCAGATTTAGCCTTCTATTCCATAGTGGATCAGCGGTGTGAAGTGATCATGTCTCAATGCAATATAATCTAAGCCTATGCAACCCAATACAACAATAACATATTCCTTCCATTAGGCAAAATTTCTCCAGGTAAGTGTGAGGATGTTGTTATGATGGCAGTTACTAATTGTACTAAATTATAAAAGAGAAAACACCCTAAACTCACATAAAAGCCAAGAACATAGATAAATATATATAAGTGAATTATGCAACATAAAATATGCATATGAATGATCTCTTAATGAGATACCAAATACAATATTACATTCAGTCTTTAGATTATAATGCAATTTATTAGCAGTATTCTGTAATTATAGTTCAAACTTTACTTGACTACATCTGCCTTCCTTTGGGTCGATATATTATGTGTATAATTTGATAGTTTATACGAGTATGTTGGAGTCCATAGCTCATAATATTCTGAATAATCCATGTAATATGTCTTTCTTTGGACCAACATGTTATATGCATGATTTAACAAAATTTATTCTTTCTATGTGAACAAACCTTAAACATATATTTGACCTAAAAGAAATTTTTCTTTAGGCCAATTATTTTTAACATAGATATACGTCTATCAACACAAAATGTACTAAATCTACCTAATAATTTTTACTTTGATGATAGTATTAGTTAAATTTAGTAACATATATATAAATAGACTCAAGAAAATCCTATGAAACCCAATTGAATAGAAGTAATCGATAGATCCCTAATGACAATCGAGTGCTGGCCCAATAGTTGATTGGTTCATGAACAACAATCGACTAACAAAGCTTCTGTGCTTGACTTAATCTTGATCAATCGAGTGTTGAACTCAACTATTATTAGCAATTGAGTAAGTTGATCAATTGAAAAATCTACTGTGCTTATGTTCGGACACATCAGTCGCTTGTTACATATGACAATTGACTAATGCAAAATCAGTCGAGTGCTTCGATCAATTAAGAAACCTTTTGTGACTGACCTGTGACCATCAATTGACTATATTAAATATTAGTTGAGTGATAGCAACAGTTGAGTATATCAGTCGATCCAAAAAAAATTTATGCATGACCTCAGACACATTAGTTGATTGGTACTATATGACAGTCAGTCGACTAATAATATCAATCAAGTACCACAATCAACTCAAAATATTTTTACTCATTATTTTAGGTGCAATAATCGATTGATGCTATATAATAGTCGACTATTTTCAACGCAGTTCAATTTTTTCGGATCAAATGTGATGGTTTTCCTTGAAAACTGTGGCAGTTTTCACTGTTCTTCATGTGCTTCATGAAAAAATATGAGAAACACAAAAGCAACGCCTAATTCTAGATTTTTCTTCTTTATTTTTTGATGATCAAGCATTGTTTTATGCTAGTAGATTAAAATCTACCATTAAACAATCAAAAATCAATGAAAACTCTAACTTTATATTGTTCTAAAATCGATGAAACGACCTATGACATGATACCACTTGATGTATGTTTCTTGATCATGAATTCTAAATAAGTTCTGACAACCATATGAACTTAGAAAAGAAAATATGCACAGGATCTAATTACATCGAAACTTATGGTGCAAATTATAAAAAAATAGCAGATGATGGCCAAAAGATAAATATGACCTGAATGCAATGGAATCGCCATCGTCTTAGCATCGTTTATGAAATCTGGAGATCCTAGAAGAAGAATAAAGAGGTGAATCTTTTGTAGGAATTTGAGTGACGGAGCCTTACTCTCCTCACTAATGGGAAGCGGGGAGATCTCGTATTATCCAACTCTACGGAGACAATGCTCTATATATAGCAACAAACTCAATCTATTATCAGTCCATCATTAATAACAGAATGGATTAATGAGTTCTACACATATAAATTCACATCCAATACACAAACTCACAATTAATATCAATTAGATCACTTAATGGTCTGTTCGACATAAAATTATGTGTTACAAAACAATATATAAGCCCCCCGAATAATGAAAGAAAAAAATCAAACATGACTATCAAAGAAAGAGTTTAACAAATAGGTACATATTAATATGCTAAAGAACTTTGGTCTCGATAATTGATTTACATGAAAGGTCCTTTGAGTCCAAGCTCATTTCAAGTCTTGTTAAGAATATAAATGATGATTCTCGAGACGAAGGAAAGGGAAATTGTAACATAGATGCATGGATGATACTGGAAGATCATCAACAAATTAATACAATTGGGGAATAAATTACCGATATATGGATCGTGTTGGATGGATTGCTAGGAAGCCATCTCAATGTATAAGAATTTAGTGAAGATAACTCTTGAAGACTTGTGTACAATTATGGGGCTTCATGAAGCAAATTACATCAATCAAAAGGAGACAAAGAAGAAGAAGGACAAAACTCCCATGAAGAAACTATCTCCACCATTCATTGAGAAATTAAGCTTGTTGGATTGTTTATATTTTTCATTTAGTGATGACACAAGTGATGAGTCTGGTGAGATAGCACACCTAGCTAAGAGAGTGATGAGAATGAATCAATACATGAACACAATAAAACTCGAAGAAGATGTTCCATAATGGAAAGAAAAACAAGGAGAAATAAAATAAGTCTAAAGAAAAGATGACCTACAAACCTTCAAAATTATCACCTTTATACCTACCTGAGCTTTCAATCAATACTTAACACTTCTTAACAAATGCTGACATTTATATTTCTCTGCTTCAAAATGTTGGCATCGATAGTTTCAGGGATGCTCAAAGAACTCACATTTTGAAGCATTTGGACCAGAGTGGTCCCATCCATGTCTTTCTCAAATATGCCTAAAGACTGACTTGACTACTGAGCATTTTAATGAGGTTGTGCTCCAGCTGATACAGCCCCGCATTGAACTTGACCAGTAGCAGTATCGTACACCAACGCCACAGACTAATCATTTTGAGTGGCAAAGATGGTAGTGCCAAAATTTTGGACGGTTAATTCAACGCTATTATGATCGGTATATAAAAAAAAATCTGTTGTTTTTCCTGTTCAGCTATGATGATACATGCATTATCCAGAAACAAATCTACAGACCAAATCTACATGTTCTGTGAAAGTTTTGCCTACTCGAGTATAAAAGACACTTTGACTACTGTAGCCATCCTGCAGCAAATAAATGGGTGTTGGAAGGGTTGTTGGTAGGACCAATTCACATGTCCAGAATATATATATATATATAATTTGAGAAATGAACTTGAGAATTTAGTTTGTGCAGCCATGATAACATCAGAAACTTCTACTGTTCCACTGCTAAGAGTTTGTGGTAATCCTTTTTATGTTCGTCTCTTAAATCAAGGGAATGTGCTAGCCTTTAACATGGATCAAAACAAATGTTTGTGTTGAGAAAAGCAAGCAATGAGTAAGGAGCATGGTCGAGGAGACATGCCTGAGTAAAGGTAAGGAAACCATCATGTAGGTTAGCAATTACTAGAAAGGTTTTAAAAAATTATTAAAAGAAAGGAGAAGTTGGCCTCTCAATTCAAAGTTTTCTTCTTCTTCTTCTCTCCTTCTCGGCTTCAAAATTTTCAGGAGTCAGTAATGATACAAGTCAGTAGCACCTGCTTGTCTTCTTCCTGCAGATTCAAGACTGCATGCCTTGACCTAGAAACTTTGGGTAATGTCCATTCTGAATTAGATTTAAGATTGGAAATTACAGAACAAAGTAAGTGGGATCTGTAATTGTAGTT
This sequence comes from Curcuma longa, assembly GCF_044706935.1. Taxonomy (NCBI): domain Eukaryota; kingdom Viridiplantae; phylum Streptophyta; class Magnoliopsida; order Zingiberales; family Zingiberaceae; genus Curcuma; species Curcuma longa. The sequence goes on along the minus strand of NC_133876.1, from coordinate 941,454 downwards.
GCTAAAAACATGCTCCTGCCATTTCACCGAACAAGTTCATATGCTCTGCATAACACCAAACAAATCCAGCGAGAAGGGGAAAAAATCCAACACAAAGGAGCCAAAGTTCTTACAAGCACAGAAAAGTATGACACAGACATACTTAACCCACAACAAAGAGACAAACGTAGATGCTAAAAAACAACAAAAAGCACGAGATGGAAAATAGTTTCCGTGCTCACTTGAAGAAGAAAAGGGCCAATTTTTTTACAACATTACGACACACAATCTCCTGAGTCACTGAGGCGCGAGGAGTCAAAAGTCTCAAAGAAATGGTGAGATTTTGATTCGGAAAAGAAAGAAAGAAAGAAAAGTGAGTTAATGGTGGATTACAAGTCTTGTTTAGATCTTGTAGATGATGAGGAAGCAAGGGAGCACCGCACGGTGATCAAATACCACGAGCTCCCCGCAAGTGAGGCTGACCGATTCGGCCTCCAACTCGTTCTCTGGCTCGGCCCTGACCCGGCCGGCGACCACCCGGCACACCAGCATCCCACGCCGCCCGGCCGAGCCACCCCCGCTCGCATGCGCTCTTCCGCTCCCGGAGAAGGTCCTCACGCCCTCCACCTTCTTCCCCCCTGACCACACCGTGCTGCGCACCACGCCGGCGTCATAGACCACTCCACCGCCGCCGCCGCCGCCGCCGCAGTGAAAGCGCAGCATCTCGTTCCCGTCAGCAGCGCAGCGCACGTCGTCGGCCCGTGCTCGTGCCGCCGCGCGGCACTCCTCGAACCGGGCCACCGCCCGCGCCGGGTTGTGGACCCGGAACAGCATCTCGATCTCCCCCGGGAAGGGGGCGGCCGCGCCGCCGCCGCCGCCGGAGGAGGAGGACCAGCTGGAGGCGAAGATGATCTCGACCACGCGGCGCGACGATTGGCCGGCGGGGAGATCCTCGAGCGTCGGGAAGGGCACCGCGGGGGCGGGCGGCCCCATCGCCGGCGAGGGCGGCGGGCGGGCAGGCCTCTGCCTAGCCTTGGTCTTCGCCATCGACCTCTTGGCCTTCGGCTTCTGCGGCGAGGAGGGGCATTTCGGGGAAACGATGACGTCCCTGACGGCGTGAGAGGCTGGGCCGCAGGAGACGGAGGAGAGGAGCGGCTTCCTGGCCGAAGACGAAGACGACGACGCCGTCCGGGAGTAAACCACGTCGTCGACGGAGCTAGACTTGCAATGCAGGGAGCGCAGCCACCCCGTGGCCATGTGGCTGGGACGGTGACTGCCGGCGAGATGGAGAAGCGAGAGAGGAATCCTAATTCCTAACCATGTGGCTCGGCTACAGAATGCTAAATAGCTCAACGTAGGGGGGACTGAGATTGTACCCCTTTTTTTTTGTTTTTGCAATTTTAAAAACTCTGTTTATTTTTTTTTTAAAAAAAAACTTTATACTCCATAAGAAAATTAGTATATTATTTTTTTTATTTTTATATTATCTTTTAAAAAATTATTTAAAGTTTTTTAAAATCATGTTTTTGGTAGCGCAGTTGGTAGAGGTTTGGAAAGTATTGGCTGCACCATTCATAAGGGTTGTTAATGTATTATTATTGACTTTATGACCAAGTCAAAATCTAGAATGATCAAACATATTTATATAAAGCGAATAATTCACCAAATTATTCTTAAACGACTTCTCTTCATTCTAAAGTCCGTTATTTAAAAAAAAAATCAATAGATCAATTGTTTTAAGATGATTCACTTGTTAATATAGTTTGGTGAATTGGAATTTTGTACATATTGTTATTAAATTAAATTAAAAATTATTAATATCATTATTATTATTTTTTTAAATGGCATGTGCAGATGATACGTCAATTCTCTCTACCAAATGATTACCGAATAATCCTACCCATTTTCATACGGTATTACACTTAATCCGTACTTGTAAATTTAAATTAAAACGGGCATGTGCATACAGGCTCATGGCTTGCCTGGCAAAATGCCAAGTTTTGTTCGCAAGTCAGGTAGTGCAGTAGGGACTTAGGTTTGTGCCGAATCCGCGTTAAAAAAAATAAAAATCTTTAAAAATAGAAATAGAAAAAATTATATATATATATAGAGAGAGAGCATATGGTATTAATAAAAGGTGAAAAGGTAATTTTTTAGAGAGGAAATATCTTATCAAGTGAATTAAGTCTACTCTCAATTAAGGATGTTTTACTTTTACATTATTAGTCAATATAATAATATGTTCATTGATAGTGTCTGATGGTGTCTTTTTCGTTTACTCGGATTCCTTTTCTTCTGAAATTACATTCATCTTCTGAATATTCCAAATTCAACAGCTTGAAAACACCTTTATTATTCTTTCACCTTCAATAGAAATTACTTAAGCATCAAAATGGCTATACCGATAGAGCCGCCAATCCTAACACTCTTGAGATATCAAAGAGTGTTAGGATTGACTGGCTCTATCGGTATAGCCATTTTGATGCTTAAGTCGATTTCAATTGAAGGTGAAAGAATAACAAAGGTGTGAAGAAGAAAAAAGAAAGAAAGAAAGTGTTGAAAAGAAAGAGAATCTTGAAAGAAAAATTGCCTCCACTCACAAAAAGATCATATCTTTCCACTTACCTCCATCCATCTTTATATAGCCCTCTGAAAAGGGAATCTCTATATAGCACACCAACCAATGGCAGAGCCAACCCGGACGATTTACCCAGGCTGATCGTAAATGGTGAGTCATGAATGTCGATTTTGATACGGTTACTCAGGCTAATCTTCCTCTTTTTCTTTTCTCTCCTGAGAAATTAAAATTTCTCTTCTTTCCATCATTGTTGAGCCCCCGGGCTACAACCCAGGTAGGCATCAATTTGGCTCTGCCTGTGACACCAACTATCTACCTGAGGGGGGTATTTAGGGCATCAAAGATGATAGTTGTTGGACCGTATCTTTGACACTATCGACTTGTTGGTCAAGTGTCACCTTCTGCAGAGTTGTAATTGTTGAGTTGGTGGTGTGACAAATTGTCAAAAGTTGAGGCCGATTAGGCTTCCCGAGTCCAAATGGAAAATCGTTGAATGAATGTTGAGTGCTCGGGAGAACAGAGACCGAGTGAAGATGAGTGCTTGGGAGTGCGAATCGACTATTCCAAGATGAAGACTGAGTCAGGAGTGCTTGGGAAGACTAACGAGCTAGGGTGCTTGGGAAGATTGACGAGTCAAGGTGCTCGGGACAAAATCTGGCTACTCGGGAAGTAAGGCCAGGAGCTGGGTTGCTCAGGTAAGGACTCTAACGACTAGGGGTGCTCGGCAATAACTCTAAATACCATCACATATCCCCCCTTTAAGTCAAACTGAAGAGCGAAGTCGAATGAAGTCCAATCAAGTGCTAGGTCGAAAATAATCACCTTGACAATAACTTCGGATGCCATCAATGTCCTTCCTCACGCTCGGATTGCTCCTCTCCTTTTGTCCTTAGAGTTGCGACTGAGTCCTTCCTCTAGCTAGTTGAACCTTGGTATCCTACGAAACAAGAGCTCGTTGGTGGGAATCGGCATTGCCAGTGGACCCCTTCGATGATCGGGTTAGCTCTGGGCCAAGAGAGATGAAGCTTGCATGTACGCGAGAGAGAACACTTCAAGAGAGAAGAATAGTCTCCTCTTGAGAGAAGAAAAAGCTGTAGGGATCTTATGTGAAAAATAACAAATAAACACAGTGGAAAAATCAATCCCTCCAAAGATTCATGCAAATACAGTACACATGTATGATCGAGTTGTCACTTTTGTTGCATGAACGGAACAATCCCAACATCAACTTTGATTCGGCAGATCTTAGCACGATCAGAATGGTCATGCCTCTTCGTTATCCACATGAACACGTCCTTCGTTCGTTGCACGAACTTAACCTTCGAATAAGAACCACTTTCGTTGTGCTAATAACTTAGATGGTTCGGCCAAGAGGGAAAAAAGAGGAGACTAGAAGTGATCATACCCAAATGCATTATAAAGAATGACTTTTGTATTTATCCAATAAATACAAAAGATTTTTACCTTTTGCTCTCCCTTTCTTTAATGCTCCATTAATCTCTATTAATAGACATTAATCATTTTAGTGGTTGAGTCTAATCCAATGAGTCTAATTCGGATTAAACTCAATCTAATAATCCAATAGTTGGATTTATTTGAGTCTATTCGGATTATACTTAATCCAATAGTTAGATTTATTTGAGTCGGATTCATTCGAGTCTAACTCAATGAGTCTAATTCGGATTAGACTTAACCTTATAATCTTAGAGTCCATCATATTTTAATCAAACTAAAATAAACTCATCTCCAAATTAATATATTCTTTGTGTATGACCTAATAGTTTTCGTAAAGTTGGCAATGTCTCTAAAATAATATTTTAGATACATAAGCAATGAGTGACATCTAGCAATGTATCATTGCTACACAAGTGATGAGAATGTTGAGATCCGACCTAACCTTTCTCTGTCTATTATCTTGTATAACTTGATCCTTCTATCCTCGATATCTAGATTGATCCATGACACATAGACTGTGTCATTCCCTTATCAATCTTTGTGTTTCTTGATCTCCAAGTAGACTCATTTAACCAAATGAGCTCAATATCTCATATTGATTTATTTGAGTATGACCATGTATTTTAGTAGTCCTACTTAATCAAGAGGCCCACAGATATCACTTTTGTCATATGGAAGACATAGATCCCATCTACATTATTCACATCCATCTACATAATTTATTGCATACCCAGTGATCGACTTTATAATCCACTTTGTTACAAGTGACGTTTGCTGATACTAAAATACACAACTCCTTATGTAGGGAACTATAGTGACTTCAGGTCTAAGGACTATTTATATTAATAGTCACTATGAGAATGTTTATAAACACTCATATAATGATTCATAAAACATTCTCATGGCGAGTCAATTTAAGTATATATTCTCTAATATATACTCATGTGTCAACTTGATATCTGATATCCATGACTTGTGAGATTTAGTTATTAGTGTGTTGGTGCAAGGAGCACTAGTCTACCCCTAGGATTTTGATATTTGACAATATACTTGAGTCTGGTTAGTTTGATTAAGGGTTGATCCAAACAGGACCTAATATTTAGATATGAGTGAAGTCTAGTCAGGTTAGTTTGATCAGATGACTAGCAAAGAAGCCCTAGTTGAGGTAGGCAAAAGAGAAGTCCTAGTTGGAGGCTAAACAGGGAAAGTCCTAGGTTGGAGGTTGGGCAAGGAATACTTGGTGAAGTTGGACAAAAACTCCTGATGAGTGAAGCTGGGCAAGGAAGTCCTAATTAGAGGGCAATAGAAAAGTCAAAATAGGTCAAGGATGATTGGATGTTTGGTAGGTGAGAAGTCTACCTATGAAAGTGACTAGTCCTAACTGGAGGTTAGGCAAGGGAAAGTCCAAACAGATCAAGAGTAACCAGATGTTTAGCAGATAGAAAGTTTACCTGTGAAAGTGACTAGTCCTAACTGGAAGTTAGACACGGATAAACCTAGTAGGTTATGGTAAGTTTCAAGTAAGCCTAGTAGGTCAGACAGACTACAAGGCTTAGGTTGCTTGTGTGTTTATATGCTTATCTTGCAGGAACCAAGAGTTGAAAGTAAGACTGAAAAAGCATAAGAGGAGCAAACAGAAGCAGTCGAACCAAGTCCAGAGTCAACTCAGGTCAAACCCGAGTTGATTGAATCCTGGAACTCGGATGTTACTCCAGGCGCCTGAATGGTCCAAGCGACCTTGGATGGTCTAGGCGCCCGAATCAAGAAGAATCATCCCTAATAGACTCGAGGGAACTAGATCAGGATAGGATCGATTTCAGAAATTCCCGGATAAGAATCCAAGCACCCGGAATAGTCTATATAAGGGCCTCAACGTGCACCACAAGGAGTAACCCTAATTCCTACCACTCTTCATCTTGTGTGCTGCTGAACGCGACCAATGCCTTGCTCGTGCAATCGGAGAAGTTCTAAGAGGAGTGCACGACGCTTAAGGACTTCTAGATCGGCTATACGCTTGGTTTCATTATTTAAGTCTTATTGTTCTCACTTTAATTTTATTATTATTGGACTGTAAGACAAATTTTTCAGCCTCCGGACAAAGGCCTGAAAATGAGACCATTAGTGGACGAGCGTCTTCTCGTGCATAGACCTTGGACATACTAACCCTGGGGGTTAGGAACTAAGTAAATCCGTATGTCTCTGTGTTATTTTACTAATTCTATTGCAAGTGTATTTGATAGAAAGAACGAACGATGAATGTTATTCACCCCCTCTAGCGCACGCATCGGTCCTACACAATAGATCTACATACTAGTTTCAATGTATTAATTAGGAATAGTTAAGAGTAATGTTCTCTATATATATCTACAGTCTCCCACTATCAATTCAACCAATTGATATGCTGTAGACTAGAACCTACTACCATAGATATTATTATACTTATTCATTTGAAATAGATATGAAGTAAATATAATAATCATAAACTTTATCTTTTATTAATAAAATATCATAAAAAATTTCATTGGCAATCATCTTATAATTGATTTTAAGAGCTAACACTAACAAAAGCATACATTCACCTACCTTTGCCGAACCTTATATAGTCGATGAAGAGAATATCCATGTAGGCTGCCAAGTGAATCCTAGATGAGCCACGTAAGTGACCGCACGAACGAAACACCACCCGCAGACTAGCCGCATGGAGAAATGTAGGATGTCAAGGGCAACAACCATTGGGTCGTACCTTTGGTATGGTCGAGCCATTAGTCAGGTGTCACCTTCAGCATAGGCTTCCTTACTAGCTAGGGTCGGTACCACATCAAAAAATATCAGAAGTTGAGGCCAAAGAGCTCGCTCGAGAATGGATCCTTCCTCACGCAAAGATCGTTGTAGGCGAGTGGGTCGAAAAAGCTAGAGCCCTTAGGACCCTTAGAGGGTATGTGACCATGCCAGAGGTACGCGCCCGTATCAACATTTGTTCTTCCAGTGGACCATGAGCAAGTCGTAATGGATGAAGGTGTGTGCTTGGCTCTGGATTCAAAAGGAGATGCGTTACTGAACGGTGGATGTTCAGAATTTTAAGTAGTGTCTAGAGGTACACGGCCACAAACTATTAGACATGGCCTCCATGGTTCACTAATAGAGAGCTAGAGTTCTAGCGCTACGGTGCAACGGTAATACATTTTCATGATTAATCAAATATTTATGAATTGATTTTTAATTATGATACATTATGAATTAATTTCTTTTAATAAGAAGATAATCTAAAAAAAATGATAATCTTTCAGTGAGTCGCATTGACTTAATCCCTGGGGTGATCGGCCCAGTCCATTCATATTTCTTGATTAATTTATCTTGATGAACAATGAAATTTTTTATGAAACTAAATTGACTACCTTCTAGATTAATCGATTCAAACAACTAAATAAATACCTGAAGTATTGAAAAAACTACTAGAGAACTAGAATTAGATGTCTTTTTGAGAATGAACATGTCGAGCAAATATTTATAAATATACAAGTGCATGTATACCGTGTCAACGTTGTTTTAGAGCCGTGCCTGTTAGGAGGTAAAATAGTCATTTCACTCAGATCTATTTTTTAGAGGATCCATAATTTTTGACAATAATCTATTATATAATAATATAAATTGACTTAATATAATTCCTCATATTCTAATCCTTTTCCCAAATCGACCAAAAAACCCCCTTTTTCTTTATTTAGGGGTTTTTTTTTTTTGTTAAGTTAGACGACTCAGGTTCAAAAATGGTTACGCCCGGTTCTTTGTTAAGTTAGATTCATGGTGCAAACTTGAATTAGGCAAATCCAGTCAAGAATATGTAATTCACTTTTGGTTATATATATATATATACTCATAAAAAATGTCACATCATAAAATACAATTATGATTATCAAAAATATCCACACTAAATGCTCATTGGAACACAACTAAAATATTTCAATGTACTTGTTCTCACTAAATACCATGCGACCTCCTGGAAGAGCTCGATGAGGAAGTTGATAGGAACTTGAAACACACTTCAAAAAGAGGCTAAACTGGTACCCGAGAGTCCCAACAAAATACTCGAACGCTTAAATTAGGATTCTTCTAGAGGGATAGAGTGTCGAAAGGAAGGAAAATGATGATAGAAGAGTTTCAAAAGTCAAACCAGAGAGAAGAAGATGCGCCCCTAGAAATTTTTTTTAGGATTTATATAGCCGTCAAAAGAGCATCTCCATGTCGACTATAGCGGCATTATTATAGAAGTGTATGAGAAGATCAAATCTGACGGGTGTTGATCGATTTCGTTCTTTTAGCATTATGTGCAGAAAAGAGAGTATTCAATGGAACCTGACAACCTTATCATTACTCTTTTATTCTTATACTGTCATATGTCTCAAGAATATTCGCACCTTGTTCATGGACCCACAAAAGATAAAGATTCATACTTAGGATATGAAATGAGTCCGAGGTGTATGAAATTGGGACCCGAGACTGAGATGACATCTGAGGCCGAGATGGCGAGGTGTTGAGATGCTGAACTGCCTGAGATGACTAAGATGCTGAGTTGCTGAGGTGCTGAGATGGCTAAGATGTTGAGCTGCTAATATGATTGAGTTGCTGAGATGTTGAGTTGCTGAGGTGTTGACGAGTGTCTGAGATGTTCGGGGTGGCTGAGATGGTCGAGATGGCTGAGCTGAAGTGCCAAGATAGCTAAGGTGTTGAGATGTTTGAGCTACTAAAATGAGGTGCTGAGATGGTTGAGGTGCCAAGATGGACTGAGATGGCCGAGGTGGCGAGTGAACTGAGCGTCTGAGAGAACCGAGGTGGCCGAGGTGTCGAGATGATGTCGAAGATGAGATGTAGAGATGGCCGAGATAAGGTGGCGAGATGGCCGAGGTGCCGAGATGACCGAGGTGTCGAGTGGACGAGTGTCTGAGAGGACCAAGATGGCCGAGGTGCCAAGATGGGCGAGGTGCCGAAATGGCCGAGA
>NC_133876.1:884523-932349 GCF_044706935.1 Curcuma longa | reverse complement strand
ATAATATGTTCATTGATAGTGTCTGACTTTTTCGTTTACTCGGATTCCTTTTCTTCTGAAATTACATTCATCTTCTGAATATTCCAAATTCAACAGCTTGAAAACACCTTTATTATTCTTTCACCTTCAATAGAAATCGACTTAAGCATCAAAATGGCTATACCACCTAGCCGCAATCCTAACACTCTTTGAGATATCAAAGAGTGTTAAAATTGGCTGGCTCTATTTGGTATAGCCATTTTGATACTTAAGTCGATTTCAATTGAAGGTGAAAGAATAACAAAGGTATGAAGAAGAAAAAAGAAAGAAAAGAAAGTGTTGAAAAGAAAGAGAATCTTGAAAGAAAAATTGCCTCCACTCACAAAAAGATCATATCTTTCCACTTACCTCCATCCATCTTTATATAGCCCTCTGAAAAGGGAATCTCTATATAGCACACCAACCAATGGCAGAGCCACCCGGACGATTTACCCAGGCTGATCGTAAATGGTGAGTCATGAATGTCGATTTTGATACGATTACTCAGGCTAATCTTCCTCTTTTTCTTTTCTCTCCTGAGAAATTAAAATTTCTCTTCTTTCCATCGTTGTTGAGCCCCCGGGCTACAACCCAGGTCGGCATCAATTTGGCTCTGCCCGTGACACCAACTATCTACCTGAGGGGGGTATTTAGGGCATCAAAGATGATAGTTGTTGGACCGTATCTTTGACACTATCGACTTGTTGGTCAAGTGTCACCTTCTGCAGAGTTGTAATTGTTGAGTTGGTGGTGTGACAAATTGTCAAAAGTTGAGGCCGATTAGGCTTCCCGAGTCTAAATGGAAAATCGTTGAATGAATGTTGAGTGCTCGGGAGAACAGAGACCGAGTGAAGCTGAGTGCTTGGGAGTGCGAATCGACTATTCCAAGATGAAGACTGAGTCAGGAGTGCTTGGGAAGACTAACGAGCTGGGGTGCTTGGGAAGATTGACGAGTCAAGGTGCTCGGGACAAAATCTGGCTACTCGGGAAGTAAGGCCAGGAGCTGGGTTGCTCAGGCAAAGACTCTAACGACTAGGGGTGCTCGGCAATAACTCTAAATACCATCACATATCCCCCCTTTAAGTCAAACTGAAGAGCGAAGTCGAATGAAGTCCAATCAAGTGCTAGGTCGAAAATAATCACCTTGACAATAACTTCGGATGCCATCAGTGTCCTTCCTCGTGCTCGGATTGCTCCTCTCCTTTTGTCCTTAGAGTTGTGACTGAGTCCTTCCTCTAGCTAGTTGAACTTTGGTATCCTACGAAACAAGAGCTCGTTGGTGGGAATCGGCATTGCCAGCGGACCCCTTCGATGATTGGGTTAGCTCTGGGCCAAGAGAGATGAAGCTTGCATGTACGCGAGAGAGAACACTTCAAGAGAGAAGAATAGTCTCCTCCTGAGAGAAGAAAAAGCTGTAGGGATCTTATGTGAAAAATAACAAATAAACACAGTGGAAAAATCAATCCCTCCAAAGATTCATGCAAATACAGTACACATGTATGATCGAGTTGTCACTTTTGTTGCATGAACGGAACAATCCCAACGTCAACTTTGATTTGGCAGATCTTAGCACGATCAAAATGGTCATGCCTCTTCAGTATCCACATGAACACGTCCTTCGTTCGTTGCACGAACTCAACCTTCGAATAAGAACCACTTTTGTTGTGCTAATAACTTAGATGGTTCGGCCAAGAGGGAAAAAAGAGGAGACTAGAAGTGATCATACCCAAATGCATTATAAAGAATGACTTTTGTATTTATCCAATAAATACAAAAGATTTTTACCTTTTGCTCTCCCTTTCTTTAATGCTCCATTAATCTTTATTAATAGACATTAATCATTTTAGTGGTTGAGTCTAATGCAATGAGTCTAATTCTGATTAAACTCAATCTAATAATCCAATAGTTAGATTTATTTGAGTCTATTCGGATTATACTTAATCCAATAGTTAGATTTATTTGAGTCGGATTCATTCGAGTCTAACTCAATGAGTCTAATTCGGATTAGACTTAACCTTATAATCTTAGAGTCCATCATATTTTAATCAAACTAAAATAAACTCATCTCCAAATTAATATATTCTTTGTGTATGACCCAATAGGTTTTCGTAAAGTTGGCAATGTCTCTAAAATAATATTTTAGATACATAAGCAATGAGTGACATCTAGCAATGTATCATTGCTACACAAGCGATGAGAATGTTGAGATCCGACCTAACCTTTCTCTATCTATTATCTTATATAACTTGATCCTTCTATCCTCGATATCTAGATTGATCCATGACACATAGACTGTGTCATTCCCTTATCAATCTTTATGTTTCTTGATCTCCAAGTAGACTCATTTAACCAAATGAGCTCAATATCTCATATTAATTTATTTGAGTATGACCATGCATTTTATAGTCCTACTTAATCAAGAGGCCCACAGATATCACTTTTGTCATATGGAAGACATATATCCCATCTACATTATTCACACCCCTCTACATAATTTATTGCATACCCAGTGATCGACTTTATAATCCACTTTGTTACAAGTGACGTTTGCTGATACTAAAATACACAACTCCTTATGTAGGGAACTATAGTGACTTCAAGTCTAAGGATTATTTATACTAATAGTCACTATGAGAATGTTTATAAACACTCATATAATGATTCATAAAATATTCTCATGGCGAGTCAATTCAAGTATATATTCTCTAATATATACTCATGTGTCAACTTGATATCTGATATCCATGACTTGAGATTTAGTTATTAGTGTGTTGGTGCAAGGAGCGCTAGTCTACCCCTAGGATTTTGATATTTGACAATATACTTGAGTCTGGTTAGTTTGATTAAGGGTTGATCCAAACAGGACCTAATATTTAGATATGAGTGAAGTCTAGTCAAGTTAGTTTGATCAGATGACTAACAAAGAAGTCCTAGTTGATGGTAGGCAAAAGAGAAGTCCTAGTTGAGGCTAAGAAGGGAAAGTCCTAATTGGAGACTAGGCAGGGAAAATCCTGGTTGGAGGCTGGGCAAGGAATACTTGGTGAAGTTGGATAGAAACTCCTGATGAGTGAAGCTGGGCAAGGAAGTCCTAATTAGAGGGCAAGAGAAAAGTCAAAATAGGTCAAGGATGATTGGATGTTTGGCAGGTGAGAAGTCTACCTATGAAAGTGACTAGTCCTAACTGGAGGTTAGGCAAGGGAAAGTCCAAACAGATCAAGAGTAACCAGATGTTTAGCAGATAGAAAGTTTACCTGTGAAAGTGATTAGTCCTAACTGGAAGTTAGACATGGATAAACCTAGTAGGTTAGACCTACATGGTAAGTTTCAAGTAAGTCTAGAAGGTCAGACAGACTACAAGGTAGGCTTAGGTTGCTTGTGTGTTTATATGCTTATCTTGCAGGAACCAAGAGTTGAAAGTAAGACTGAAAAAGCATAAGAGGAGCAAACAGAAGCAGTTGAACCAAGTCCAGAGTCAACTCTGGTCAAACCCGAGTTGATTGAATCCGGGAACTCGGATGTTACTCCAGGCGCTCGGATAATCCAAGCGACCTTGGATGGTCTAGGCGCCCGAATCAAGAAGAATCATCCCTAATAGACTGAGGGAACTGGATTAGGATAGGATCGATTTCAGAAATCTGGATAAGAATCCAAGCACCCAGAATAGTCTAGATAAGGCTCAACATGCACCACAAGGAGTAACCCTAATTCCTACCACTCTTCATCTTGCGGTGCTGCTGAACGCGACCAATGCCTTACTCGTGCAATCAGAGAAGTTCTAAGAGGAGTGCACGACGCTTAAGGATTTCTAGATCGGCTATATGCTTGTTTTCATTATTTAAGTCTTATTGTTCGCACTTTAATTTTATTATTATTGGACTGTAAGATAGATTTTTCAGCCTCCGGACAAAGGCCCGAAAATGAGACTATTAGTGGACGAGCGTCTTCTCGTGCATAGACCTTAGACATACTAACTCTAGAGGGTTAGGAACCAAGTAAATCCGCATGTCTCTGTGTTATTTTACTAATTCTACTGGAAGTGTATTTGATAGAAAGAACGAACGATGAGTGTTATTCACCCCCTCTAGTGCACGCATCGGTCCTACACAGTAGATCTACATACTAGTCTCAACGTATTAATTAGGAATAGTCAAGAGTAATTGTTCTCTATATATATCTACAGTCTCCCACTATCAATTCAACCAATTGATATGCTGTAGACTAGAATCTACTATCCTTAGATATTATTATACTTATTCATTTGGAACAGATCTGAAGTAAATATAATAATCATAAATTTTATATTTTATTAATGAAATATCATAAAAAATTTCATTGGCAATCATCTCATAATTGGTTTTAAGGGCTAACACTGACAAAAGCATACATTCACCTACCTTTGCCGAACCTTATATAGTCGATGAAAAGAATATCCATGTAGGCTACCAAGTGAATCCTAGATGAGCCACGTAAGTGACCACACGAATGAAACACCACCTGCAGACTAGCCGCATGGAGAAATGTAGGATGTCAGGGGCGACAACCGTTGGGTCGTACCTCTGATATGGTCGAGCCGTTAGTCAGGTGTCACCTTCACCATAGGCTTCCTTACTAGCTAGGGTCGGTACCACATCAAAAAGTATCGGAAGTTGAGGCCAAAGAGCTCGCTTGAGAATGGATCCTTCCTCACGCAAAGATCGTTGTAGGTGAGTTGGTCGAAAAAGCTAGAGCCCTTAGAACCCTTAGAGGGTATGTGACCATGCCAGAGGTACGCGCCCGTATCAGCAATTTGTTGATGAGAAGGCATGTATAGTATGTGGTGTTGCCAAAGGAAAAGTCCAACGTTTGTTCTTCCAGTGGACCATGAGCAAGTCGTAATGGATGAAGGTGTGTGCTTGGCTCTGGATTCAAAAGGAGATGCATACTGAACGGTGGGTGTTCAGAATTTTAAGTAGTGTCTAGAGGTACACGACCACAAACTAATAGACATGGCCTCCATGGTTCACTAATAGAGAGCTAGAGTTCCAGCGCTACGGGGCAATGGTAATACATTTTCGTGATTAATCAAATATTTATGAATTGATTTTTAATTATGATGCATTGTAAATTAATTTCTTTCAATGAGAAGATAATCCTATTCTTCTGTAAAAGATGAAATCATATTCTTTCAAATAATCCTAAAACATTGATCCCTGCGGAGCCACGTGCCATTCATATTTTTCGATTTACCTTGATGAACAATAAAAATGTTTATGAAACTAAATCGACTACCCTCTAGATTAATCGATTCAAACAACTAAATAAATACCCAAAGTATTGAAAAAACTACTAGAGAACTAGAATTAGATGTCTTTTTGAGAATGAACATGTCGAGCAAATATTTATAAATATACAAGTGCATGTATACCGTGTCAACGTTGTTTTAGAGCCGTGCCTATTAGGAGGTAAAATAGTCATTTGACTCAGGTCTATTTTTTAGAGGATCCATAATTTTTGACAATAATCTATTATATAATAATATAAATTGACTTAACATAATTCCTCATACTCTAATCCTTTTCCCAAATCGACCAAAAATCCCCCTTTTTCTTTGATTTAGGGTATTTTTTTGTTAAGTTAGACGACTCAGGTTCAAAAATGGTTACGCCCGGTTCTTTGTTAAGTTAGATTCATGGTGCAAACTTGAATTAGGCAAATCCAGTCAAGAATATGTAAATCACTTTTGGTTTTATATATATATATATATATATATATATATATATATATATATATATATATATATATATATATATATATATATATATATATATATATATATATATACTCATACAAAATGTCACATCATAAAATACAATTATGATTATCAAAAATATCCACACTAAATGCCATTGGAACACAACTAAATTATATTTCAATGTAATTCTTAAATTTTTTTCTCTCACTAAATACTCACGGATGGTCAAATTACCAGTCAATAAAATATTTCAATGTACTTATTCTCGCTAAATACCGCGGATGATCAAACCATCAGTCAAGAACTTGTATGCGAGGAAGATGATGGGAACCTGAAACACATTTCAAAAAGAGGTTAGACTGATACCGGAGAGTCTGGATAAATCACTCTAATGCTCAAGTTAGGATACTTCCAAAAGGATATAGTGTAGAAAGGAAGGAAGATGATAATAGAAGAGTTTAAAAAGTCGAACAAAGAGATGAAGAAAAACCTCTAGAAAATCTTTTTTGAGATTTATATAGCCGTTGAGAGAGCATCTCCATGTCGACTATAGCAACATCATTATGGAAGTGTATGAGCAGACCAAATCTGATGGGTGTTGATTGTTTTTATTTCTTTGTAACATTATGTGCAGAACCAAAGATATTCGAATAGACCTCATAACCTCACTGCTCTTTTATTCTTATGCTGTCATATGCCTCAAAAATATTCGCAGCCTATCATGGACCCACAAAAGATAAAGATTCATATTTAAGATATGGAATGAGTCTGAGGGCGTATGAAATTGGGATGACATCCAAGATGGCCGAGATGTCGAGATGAGGTGTCTAGATGGTTGAGATGCCAAGATGAGGTGTTGAGATGGCTGAGGTGCCGAGATGGATGAGATGTCGAGGTGTCAAGTGGACGAGTGTCTGAGAGGACCGAGGTGGCTGAGGTGTCAAGATGGCCAAGGCGTCAAGATGCCAAGATGAGGTGCCGAGATGGTCGAGGTCCTGAGTGAACTAGTGTATGAGAGAACCGAGGTGGTGGATATATCGAGATGGTCGAGATGAGGTACCAAGATGGTTGAGATAATCGAGGTGCTGAGATGACCGAGGTACCGAGTGGATGAGTGTCTGAGAGGGCCAAGATGGTTGAGGTGTCGAGATAGCCGAGGTGCTGAGATGGCCGAGGTGCCGAAATGGCCAAGATATGCGGCCGAGATAAGACTCGGGACTGAGATAGTTAAGACAACGTGACCGAGAGAAGGCTCAGGGCCGAGACGGTATGGCCGAGATAGGACTCGAGACTGATATGGCCGAGATGGCGTGGTCGAGATGACGATCTGAGATCAAGTCCTTAGTCCGTCTCAACCCGATTTCACTTCGGGTGGAACCATCTTCCCTCGAGTTCATTTGACTAGCATTGTCAAGTCAGCTTTAGATTTGACTTTCACTTGACTCTTGATCTTCATCCGAAAAGGAGTCATGTCATCCTTTGCCCCTACATCAATACTAAATATAATGTATAAACATCGAAGAACATCTGTTATCACAATAAAAAAAATCTCAATATAATTAAAAGATAGAGAAAAAAAATCTAAAAATCATGCTCCAAGGAGAAATATGATCATGTTAGGGAGGGATCTCAATCTGTGAATGGTCTGGGGGTGGGGGGTGGGGGGGTGGGGGGTGGGGGGTGGGGCGCTACACATAAAGGTCGTCGAGAAAATCCTTTGGCATAGGTGGCAACATATATATCCTCATAAGCACTAATCTTAATGAGATCCAAGGTTGCGATCATGCTAAATATGCCCTCGAAGATGACATCTCCATATGCAAGTGATAGAGCTTCTAGCTTACATCAACGACCTATATATGATGTGCATGGTCAGTAATAGTGTGACACTATTTGACAACGCACCAATATGCTACCTTAGCATAGACTATAACCCAACAATTGATTGCTGATACTATAACACTTAATTGTCTGGTTGAACTGTTGTCTATCTAGTCAACTACTGGAATCTAGCAATTGATTGATAGTAGTGCTCAAGCGAATAGAACATTCCCAACTCAATTGATCGACTCGACTGGAAGCTGCCAGTCGATTGCTATGGTTCAACAATCAACTGATGATGGTCAAAGTGCGTGGAAAGAGCCTTTCTATAGGTTTAAACGGTCAGATCCAATCTAACAGTCGATCAGTGAAGTCTAACAATCAATTGATAGGCGAAAATCAGCCCAAGCAACAACCTTTAAAAGAGAATTTCAAGGAAGATAGAAGAAGTTGATTCTTGAGAGGTTAGAGACAAAGTGATGTTGTATGTCCCACCACTAAGAGGCATTCCAAAGTGATAGAAGAGCAAGCAAAGTAATGATTCTTATAAAGTAGTTTACTTTTGTATTTCATATTTTTGTTGTATTGTTGTGAAAACTTATTATAAGAGACTTCTTCATCTCTGGAAGATATCTGAGAAGGAGAAGAATAGTGGGATAGTTAGCATATTGTTAGCATGTACATAGTCGTCTTGAGGGGCGGTGAACTAAGTAAAATCGATCTTGTTAGCATATTGCATTGGGTGTCAAGTTTGTATTGAGTTTTCACTACTCATTCAAATGACGAGCACTTAATATCAAGATAAAGCGATCGGAGATACTCACCCTCTCTAGCTCACACAGGTTTTAACAAGTGGTATTATAGACATGTTGCTCTTCATTGGATTAACTTCTGTCAGAGAACAAAATCTAGAGATACAAAATAAAGTTTCAGATTTTAAAGTGGTCAAATGGAGTTTAAAGATGAACTTGGATATAACATTCGAGTTCCACCTCCTTTTGGATTAGGAGGCTTCGATCATTGGAAATCAAGAATGAAAAAATTGTTGATGATGGACATAGTGCAATGGTTTGCTCTAATGGAAGGATTTGAAGCTCCGAGAGATACAAAGGGAAAATCTCTTCGGAAGAATAAATGGAATGAAGAACGAATTTAAAAATATGAGACAAATGAAAATGTAACTAAATTGTTAGTTAATATTTTGCCTAATAATATTTTGTGCAAGATAGGTACATACCAAGATGCCAAAGAGCTATAGAGCAAGTTGGACAAGCTCCATGAAGATCTATTATCGACACAAAGTGAAGACGAGCCTAAGGAGAGAGATTCATTGACACTAGAGCACGATTACTTAGATGTTGAGAGGTGCTCAACATCCGAGATGGAAGATGAAAAATCATCCACCTCAAGGATTGAGAGAGAGAGAGCTCATTGATACCAGAACGAGAGGAACCCTCAATATCCGGAGTCAATGGAGATACCTCAATTCATGAAGGTATAATAATTTCAGTTGTTAAAAATAAAGATCATATCATGTGCTTTGAATGCAGGAAGAAAGAATATTATAAGAGTAAGTGCCCACAATTGACGAAGAAAAATGCTCAATGGACAACTAAGATGAAGGAGAAACCAAAAAAGTTGAATCCTTAGTGTGAAAGGGCAAAGAGCACATTGTGTGCTTCACATGCAATCAATGTGAATATTATCAGAACCAATATCCAAGAGGGAGACATTCAAATAGAATAAGGGAGGAAGATCAAGTTTAGGGGGAATTCTTAAAATAAAGATCAAGGTATCATTATTTAATGGAATTTCCTAATTCATAACAAAGATCATGCTAGAAATAAATTTTATCACCTTAGTATTAATTACCATGAACATAAAAAAAAAAAAAAAAATAGATTACCTCATGTTAGACCTACTCCAAGGAAATCCTAATAAGGATCTAGGTAAAAAACCTAATAAAATTTTAGACATATGCCTTGGAAGAGAAATATCTAAGGAAATTATGAAAAATTAAAATTTGAGAATTAAAAATTAAGTTTTGCGATCAAGACTTGATAAGTTAGAAAATACCCTTAAGAAAATGACAAATGAGGTTAAAAGGTCCAAAAAGCAAAATCTAGACTTAGATAGGTAAGAACCATCTAATGACAAGAAAGATTTGAGATACAAACCTAAGTTCAAAGAAAGCATGACTTCATATTATAGAGTTCCATATAACTATGGAACTTCTTAGGTCTACGAGTGAAACTAAGGTTATAAGGGATGTCATCCCAAGAGTTGACATTAATGAGACCACAATGATTAAGGCTTCTAAAAAACGTAGGAGAGTTATTAGGAAGGTATTAGAGAGGTTATCCCTAGTGAATACCTAATACATCCAAGGAGCTCCAATAGATATTGGATTCCTAAGAGTGTGATTTTTTTCACATTAAATAGGTAGGATGTGCCAATCTTAATTGGAAGAGTAGTTAACCCAACTATGACAAAGTTGGCATTTTAAGATATTTTCAAAGTATTGTAATATCTTAAGAATGAGACTTTAATTTGTATCCTTGAGGATTTTATAGGGTGCCAATAACAATTGAAGTCTTGAGATTAGTTAAAATTGACACAAAAGTGTGAGTTTTTGACACATTCGAGGGAGATAGGATTGCTTATGTCAAATTATCTATTTGACATGATGATTAGATGACAACACTTAAATAAAAAATCTAGGTATTTTCTTTGTTCTATAATTAATATGCTTGTGTGTGCTTTATTACATGTCATGATATCATATCATGCATTCATCTTGACATGATAATATATTGCTAATTTTGACATATGTTGTTTGAAATTGCACATGTCATGTCATACATTCATCATTGAGTATGATAGATTTTCTTTTTGAAGAAATATATATTTGATGTATGTCATACTGATTATTATATATTATTTTTAATTCTTTATAAGTAAGGACAATAACATTAATTGACATCCTAGGTAGGATGATCAAATCTAGAAATGTCTAAATAGAAATATATGATCTCTCAATAGAGGAAAGAACAATGTTACATATCACAAGAATCATAGGGTTAACTTGTATGTGTATTGAAATACATTAGATACAAATAAGATGTTAGAATGATGAGCAAAGCTCAAGATGTTGATTTAGTGCATCTATTTGAGCTAAGTGGCATCAAAATACATGAAATCTATATGACCAATTATGGGAAAAGCTAATGTGCAAATGATGTGCATTTAGCTCATAGATCATGATTGAAAATTGAGTTTGAATATCATTTCAAAATAATTTTAAAAAAATCTTAGTGAAGTCTATGTGTTAATAGGAATCATAATTGATTAGGTTAATACAAAGTTAAAGTGAACATTGAAGTTTCAATGGTTTTTAACTTTGTATCCTTCTTTAAAAATAAGAAGTATTTTCATAAAAAATTATTTTTTTCCTGATAGTATTTGACATAAGTAATATATGTATGAAATTTTATAATTTTTTTAAAATTATAAAATTACTTATGTATTTTTAAAATTTAATTTAAAAATTAAAATTGTAATTTAGTCCAACAATAAACTGTTGTTAATCAACAATTGAGTATTGGTTGTGTTTTTGACTAAAATAGAATTGTTTAAGTAGTTTAAGCTCACTCTTAGGTATTTTAAATATCCATAATCCTCTGATATGCTTGAATACACTCAAAGGTAATTTTCTTGATGAAAATAAGAAAGAGATGTTAAAAGGAGAAGAATATGGAATTGAGGCGAGGTTTAGATTCAAGATTAAAATTTTTAACCTCATGACTTAGATTTTAAAATTTCATAAAAGGTTTAGGAATTCCAAATCATTATTGGTGCAATGATTGAAGTTGAAATATGCTTTGAGGGGAAGGTCCTCCTTAAAGGCATGATTTCGATATGAATGAAGGATAATTAATGTATGCTCAAGGTTGAGCATTAGAGATAATGGAAGATAGGAAACCTTCATTGTAATGATTGGAAGTTTGAAATAGAAAAGAGAATGGATTTTGAGAAAATGTGTTTTTGATGTGTGCCAAAGGGGGAGAATGAAGGTTTCAAGTTAGGAAACCTTCATTGGCATGAAAAGTAGGATGTTGGGCTAATGGTTTAGCCTAACTTAAACATATTATCAAACATCAAAAGGGAGGAGATTGTTAGTGCAATCGACCTATGGTCAAGGCTGACCAGGTTGACCAAGCTCGGTTGGAGTTTCAATGTTTGATCGATAAGTGTCAAGTAGGTCGTGATTGACCAGATACTTAGCAGTTGATCAATATGTTAAATTGGTTGAGCAAAGAATCAAGTAGGTCAAAGTTAATTGGATACTTGACAAAATATGAAAAGTCCAAGTGGTCATGGGTGATCAGATGCTTGGTAGTCAGAAGTCCAATATGGAATTGACATGAGGCAGAAAGTCCAAGTGGGTCATGATTAACCAAACATTAGGTGATTTGAAGTCCAATAGGGAGTTGGCAAGAGAAAAGTCTAAGTGGATTATGCTTGACTAGATACTTAGTGATCAGAGATGACGGAAGTTTAAGTTGGTCATGAAGGATCGAACACTTGACATAAGTATAAAAGTCTAAACAGATAAAAAAATTTGAATGTTTGGCATAGGAGAAGTCCTGACAGGTCAAACGTGATCGGATGTTAGGTGTGTGAAGTTCCAACAGGTCAAAGTTGATAAGATGTTGGATAATGAAAAGTCCCGACAAGTCAAGATTGATCGAATGACTAGGCAAAGGAAGTTTTGATAAGTTGATGTCAATCAGATGCTAGGAAAGACAACTTTGGAAAGGTCGAAACACAGGTAGAAATTAATTACTAGAAAGTGACAATCGATTGCTAAACTCTAAAATCTTGAATTCAAAGTTTAAGGGAGTAAAGGGGGTTTGCTAAAATCTAACAATTGATCGTTGACATTGTAACACTTAATTGCTTGGTTGAACTGTTGGCTATTATTCGACTACTGGAATCCAACAATCGACTAATGGCAATGCTCGAGCAAATAGAACGTTCCCAATTGAACTGGTCAGTTCAAATGGAGTTTGCTAAAACCCAACAATTGATCGTTGACACTGCTGGCTACTAGTCGATTGTTGGAATCCAATAATCGACTGATGGCAATGCTTGAGCGAACATAACATTCCCAACTCAACTGGCTGGTTCAAATAGAGGTTACCAGTCGATTAATATGGATCAGCAATCAATTGATGATAGTCAAACTGCATGGAAAGAGTCGTTCTGCATGTTTAAACGGTCAGATTCGATGTGGCAGTCGAATGGTGAAGTCTAGCAATTGACTGATAGACGAATATCAGCCCGAGTAACAATCTTTAAAAGAGGATTTCAAGAAAGATCGAAGAAGTCAATTTTTTAGAGGTTAGAGACAAAGTGTTATTGTATTCTCCACCACCAAGAGATATTCCAAGGTGATAAAAGAGCAAACAAAGTAAAAATTCTTGTAAAGTAATTTTACTTTTGTGTATTTACCTTTATATTTCATATTTTTATTGTATTATAATTGTAAAAATTTATTGTCAAAGGCTTCTCCGTCTCTGGAAGGTTTCCAAGAAAGAGAAAGATAGTGAAATAGTCGTTAGGATTAGACCTTGGATGTATGTAGTCGCCTTGAGAGATGGTGAACCAAGTAAAACCGATCTTGTTAGCGTGTTGCATTGACATCAAGTTTGTATTGAATTTTCACTGTGCATTCAAACAATGAGCACTCAATATCGAAGCGAAGCAATCGGAGTTATTCACCCTCTAACTACACAATTCCTAATAGGATATCCCTCATCTTTGTTATCCTTGTAAATTAATAAACACTTCATTTATTTTAGACTCTATGTTCATATAATTTACTTGTTTTTTTCTTTCATTATTTTAATATATTTTACAAATCAACATCAGATTTTTTTGATATTATTAATTTTTTTAATTGCCTAGATAAACATTTTAACAAATAATTTTTTTTATAGAATATGAATTTCTTTATACTACTGAATCATATTTACCATCTCAAATGACCTCTGCAGCCAATTTTAATGAAGTCACCGCGCGAGCAGAAAACCTCCTCTCTTCTTTACTCCCAACTGTTCGCGAGCTAAGGCTTCCCAGTGACACCAGTTGTCCGACTTTCTTCTTCTTCCCGACGACACCGGCGAGAGAAAGGGGCCACGAGAGACCTTGCCGCCGGAGACGGCCGGATACACGCTGGAGACGAAGAAAAGCGTCGGAGAAGGAAAGGTCGTCGGAAGAGAAGAAATCACTGATGCGATGTTTTTGTATGGGATTGTATTTATATAATTTCCCTTATTTTATTTGTGTCACTGACACCCATCAAAATTAATTATTTTATTTATTTACCAAACCTCTTCATTATCGTCCTAAGTAGTACAGAGAGGTCCGGGTCGTCTCTCTCGGACTCAATGATCGGATGTTAATTCTAGACTTGTTGCGGGGTTTTATTATATTTTATTCATTCATGACTCTTTACAAGATCCATTTATTGGCAATCAAATCCTATACATCAAAGTCAATCATACACAATTACACTATGCTACAAACCTAATAAGAAACATACAACATAAACTATATTCACACAATATACAACACTATATAGACAACAAACATACAACATATACAACCATGTGGGGACCCTCGGGAAAAACAAACATACATGGTAGCCGGATGAGAAATGGCAGCCGGACCATGAGAAATGGTAGGGGAGCTTCCAGTAATTGCTATTTGTTTGAGGGGGGGATTGTTGGGTTGCAAAGGTGCAAACATAGTCCCACATCTAAAACACATGGGAAAGATCATGGGTTTAAAAAGGATGGACTATATTCACACAATATACAACACTATATAGACAACAAACATACAACATATACAACATGAATTTGTCATGCAACATATACAAACTTACATTCTAAATTACACATCATGTGTTATACAATGACATGCCTACAATGTATATCTACAATCTCATACAACCACATCATACATGTGCACATGAATCCAACATCTTACAATCATAGAACCGGTTCCAACAAAGAGAGCATTAGCAAAACTCCAAACAACCACAATTCCATTGACCATATCATTAGTGACCTAGGTTAAATGATCCATCAAGCCATAACAATGTTGAATCATTGGTTCCATTCAATATCAACAGTCAACATGAAACAAATATTAATTCCATCAAACTTCAACCCATTCAATTGATGGGAGCCAGTATACATCCCAACATCATTAACACAACTACCATACACAATTAAAACTCAACAATACAGAATCCTTCAACCGGCCAACACTCTTAAAACATATTATCCACAATCTAATCAACACATTTCATACAAGTCATTCAATTGAATCACTAGTGTGGGATCACAAAAACTGAATCACATAACAAGATTTTTCAACTCAAACAACAATATCCAATTAAACAACCATTCCATTCTGAACTACAAACAAAGAAAAGAAAACAGGGGGTTTTGATTAATTCATCAGCTAACAACTACCAAAAGACAACAAACAAAGCTAGATTGAAACTAAAGTTAATGGTTAGAATTCCTTCCCTTTTTGATTCGGAACACAGAACAGGGAAGCTGCATGAGGTAATGTGTAATGATGAAGGTGATGGAAGAAGTGGATGAAGCGGCTCCGATCAGCTCCCAAACAACAGTTAACACCAGTTCAGAACCAATCACACCAACGTGGATGAACAAGCGTCGTCGGAAATGGCCGATTCCGACGAGCTCAGGTCGGGGAAGACAACGAACTTCGCCACTGCTTAGCCTTGCAAACCACAGACAGATTAGAAAACCAAACAAAGACTTACCTCGCGTCTTCGGTGGAGAAGATGGTCGAAGCATAGCCGGCGTCCCGTGCCTTACTCCGGTGGATGCGAAGGATCAACGAGGTTGCCGGAACAATCGCTCACGGCCTCTCCCGTGAAGTACTGCCGGCCTTCCACAACCGGAGCAAACCACTCACAGCCGCCGAAGAACCGGAGGGTTGAAGAGGAACCGCGCCGGAGCAAACCACTCACAGCCGCTCCCCTGCGTTGTCGGTGCTCGTGGATCTTCCTGGACGCCAGCTACAGCTCAAGGGTTGATCGGAGGGGGAATGGTGGCGATGGCCGCGCGCGACGGCTCGGAATCGCGGCGGCGAAGACGATGAACAGTGGTTGAACCCAATTTAGCTTGATTTTCCAATCTGATTGAGTCAATTGAATTCGATTTGAGTCCAACTCAAATCAGAATTGATTTGTCTCCAAATTGAATTTCCTGCAAAATAAATTACAACCAATTAATATTCATAAGTATCATAAATCAATGCAAATTACAATAAAGACCATAAATTCTTCTAAAATAAAGAAATAGCCCGAAAATCCTTAATTATGATGTGAAATACGGTCCAAACCGATCCAATCTAACCCTGATTTATCCGTAGAAAATGACACTCATCAATCGCCGGAGGGAGAGTATTAACCCTAGTCGACTACGTGGTTAGAGTTCGACCGTGATTTATGATTTAGGTTTGAAAACATGATAAAATGACCGTAGTCGACTGAGGAGGGTCTCCAGTCGAGTCCAAATTGCCTCTGTTCGTGGTCAGTCGACTGAGAATAAATCTCAGTCGACTGATGTGAGGTTATCGTGAATGCAAAGGAAAAATACGCAGTCGGAAATAAAAATAAGCAAGCACTATCATAATTTTACTTCTTTAATTTATTATTATTGTTGTTATTATTTATTTTTCATCTTGAGGTTGCTTTCACCAAACTTTTCTTAGCTGCTTTTGCTTTTGCTTAGCAAACAAGAGGAGAAAAAAAAATAGTATAGTAATCAAAGTGCTCAACTACATTTCACATGTGTGTCTCAATCTTGTTTGTTAAGTGTTGGTTTAAGTGTCATTTTCCGAACAAACTAAGCTCTCTAATTTACTTGTTAGGATCTTTCAATCCCTCTTCCCATTGCCTAAGATAAGAACAGTGGTTCGAGATAGGGATGTCAATGAAAAAGATATGGATGCCTTAGAATGTAAGAGTGAAGTTGCCTCATGTGTGTTTTGATCTCACTTGTTGATCTAGGATCCACCATCTAATTGTTGTTTAGGAGATATGCATAACATTGATTATCGATATGATGATTTATGATTTAAGATTTGATTGACAACTTTTAATTTGAGTTACTAGTCTGAGCTATTGAACTTTGAGTATCGTCTTAGTCTCTTGAATTCTACCTCTTCTGCAAAAGGTGGAATCCGCTACCTTAGCGGCCCCACACGGTCGGCCCCACGACCATTTGTGAGGAGGTAAATCGAGAAACTGCAATTGGTCACAATGCAGGAGGGTATTGCCTGGCTTCGTCAGGATTCGAACCCTTGCTCTCTTCTGCAAGTCTGCTGCGTCGTAACCAACTCAGCTATGCCTTGGGGGCTTGAATTCTACCTCGATCGCTAGGAAATTGAAGTGAAGGTGCATTACCCCAAAGATGTTGTGAACATGATACACCTCGGATTCCTTTATGAACAAAAGTCATGGGAACCTAGAGAGTTGTAACTTGAATATATAGTTGGTTGCCTAATGCAAAGCTCCATTAACTGATCTCCTGACAATTAACTAACATTGGGAAGGTCTGGTGGGCAACAATGGCCTTTAGTTACTTCAACTATGATGAACCATTTTCAAATGACCACAAGTACAAGTGTTTTTCCATGGTAGATGGAGTTGATTCACTGAGTAGCTTGGCCACCTCCAATCGGTTGCCTTCATCACCAACATCGAAACACCCTCATGTTTGATCATTTAAAATAAAAATATATAATTAATAACGAGACTTTGATATTCTTTTCCCACATTAGTAATTAGTTTAAGCTCCTAAAGAACTTTAACTGGAAAACGTAACTGTGATTCACAACATTCCAAGGATCTGTAGCACCAGCCAAGACACAAGTGCAGAAGCAGATGCAGCCAATTATTTGACAGAATTTCTCTTCTTTTTTTCTGGCAGTCCAGTCCGTCCTCCATTCATGATTCAGTGGGTCGATTCAATAAAGTGAAAAGCTGGGGACAAATTAAAGCCATCGGAAACACGACAGCTTTGAGCTTTTTGGCACCGGGAAATTATCAGCATGTGAAGTCTCTGCACCAAATAATTAAGCTACGACTGGTTTCGCCTCAGACGAGGTGGGCGACGTTGTTGGCTATTCTTGCCAGCCTTTCTCCTCCCACGCCTTAACTACCACGAATCATATAGCTCGATCGGTGCTCACTTTTTTTCACCTTGTTAAGCATACTTTTCTTCTGGGCATGCAGCAACTGCTGTAACTGTATCGGAGGATTGGTTGACTGTTCAGCTTTGTATTCTATGGCCATGTAACTATACTACAAACCTAAAACCAAACAGAAACAAATGAAGCTTTTTGTTGTTTTGTAAGTTGTTTGTTTATCAGATTCTGCAATTATTATTAATTTAATTCTTCCTTTTGGGTTACTGATTTTTTATATATTTTGATGATTAGTACGAAAGGAATTACTTTCATCTGTGTGATTTAAGAAACACGCATGCATGGAATCAAAAAGACAATATCCATGATCCTTCCACTGTTAACTGAACAACTACCCCTGCCGTTTTACTAGTTTAGCAGCAGAATAGTGAAGACAAAAGGGTTTGATAACTAATCAGTCCAAGTGTTGTGTTTCTCTTCAACCTGAATCAACATCTGCAAGTTCTGAAGAGCTAATTTCCTTCTCTTCCCTGTAGATATTCAATCATTAATTGAAGGACGTTACCATCGTTCAGTTCTGAACACCATGCATGCCATTCTTTGAAGAAGCATGAGCCCATGGGCAAATAACCCTATTAATCTTTGCTTGCTCCCGATTCAAACCATGTTTGATGTTGGTAAGTTAGTACCTCTAGGTGATCTTCCTTTCATCTTTGCTTTGTTGATAGGGTGTTCTCTGCAGATGAAAATGTTTGTGTTAATCTTGTCGAAAAAGAGAAGACAGATGAAATTTTTACATGTCTGATGTGTAAGATAACCAGAATCTTATCTCCTAGTATTCGATCAACCGGTTCCGACTTCAGAACTTAGATCTGATTAACTAGATCTCTTGCACTGTAATCCCCTTGCTTCGGCTAGAGTACTAAAATAGGAGAGGAAAGTCATTGCAAAGTAGAGATTCAAGATCTTGGAGAAAGATTGGAAGACTTCTTCAATCATCAAACTCTTGGTAATTTATCTCTTTCTTAATTTCGTTTTCATCTTCAGAAAGAGAAAGAGGTGAGAACTTGTTTAGGTGAAATCATTATTAAGGAACAATCTTTCTACACCAAATGAACAAGAAAAATAAATAAATTATGCCTTGCGAGAAAATTAAACCAAAAGAACTTGAATAAATAAAGAAATGGCATTTAATCATGAACAACAGTAGTAAGCTGGCTCCGATCCTTCAACGCTACTTGGCTGCTCGACGAGCCGCTTCAAATCTCTGCAGCGTAATCTGCTTTCTAAACTTGGCTATGAACTCGTCGGCCTTCTTGTCCACTTCGTTCCCGTCTCCTCCTCCAAATTTTGAGCTTTTTTCTACCATCACCGATGCCTCCACCTCCTCCTCCTCCTCCTCCTCATTGCCAGAATCAGAAGGGGGAGCAATTACGGCCTTCTCTGTATCGATCTTTGGGGCATCTTCCGCCGCTGTCTCCTTTACGTCCTTGGCTCTAGTCGTTCTGCAAGATCTTGGAACGGAAGAACCACCAGGCTTTGTCGCCGATTCAAAGAGGTCGAAGACTATGTCGGTGTTAATGCGGCCGCTTTTCCGCACCCTCCTGCTCAAGTCCTTGAGTTCATCTTTGAAACTTTGCTTGGTGATCTTCTTCTCTATGGTGGAAGGGAAGCCATAGCAGGAAAATGGCGGCGGAGGTGGCGGCGCAGGGGGTGGCTTGGCCCTCTTCTTGGAGGAGCGGAAAGACGAAATCTTTGAGATATTTGAGACGTCATCCAGGGAAGGAGGCGAGAGAGGAGGCGGTGGTGGTGATGGGAAGACCCTTGTGGCTTTGCTCGAGCCCTCTTCCTCCTCCATCTCCATCTCAAAAATCTGACCTTGCGCATTCGTGGAATCTAAAGGCTCCACATTTTCCATTTCTGGCGCTGAATCCAAGTCATGGAGGTGCGATTTCAAGCTCCGGACCGGCAAGAAAAGAGGCCTGCTGCCGGCGCTCTCATTAGCGACGACCACCACCGGGTCATTTCTCTGGTACTGGGAATTCCATACTTGCGTCTTGGTTTCGTCGAGAGAGCCATGGAGGTAGTAGAGCTCCTCGTCATCGCCATCGCCATCGCCATCGCCATCCTCGAACACCGACGAAACATGGAACATATTGGAGAAATACGACACGGCGCCATCTGCTTTCAGTGCGGTGACGGTCTCTTTCACGGCATCGAAGTCCGCATTCCGGCGGCTGAAGAGCCCGTAGGATATGGCGACGCCGAGGAAGAGAAGGTGGAGGATCTCCCATGCCGTTGCTAGGATGCTTCTGGTGGCGGCCTGAGACGGGAGGATGGAGAGGAGCGCGACGACGAGGGAGAAGCAGACGGCTTTGTGGAGGAGGAAATTCGATGAAAGCTTTCTCGTGATTAGGGACGGTGATCTCAGCCTGGAGAGTCGCAGAGGGGAGGATTGATCTCAGGCACCAGAGAAAGTTTTCCCAAGAGCTGCGACGACGAGGGAGAAGCTTTTTGACAAAGCATTGAATTATTTATTGTAAAAAAATCCAAATAAGGCATTTGTTCAGGATTGATTATGTTCATATCCAAAAAATAATAAAATTGTTCAATTTTGTGTCCCTGCTGAAGTGCATAGGGTTTCCTTTAATTTTTGGAGCAAAACTGTCATGAAACATAAGAAGGATAAAGGGGGTGGTGGCTTTAGTTTAGGACTTTTCTTCACGCTCAGGTTATGCATTGCTTCTTCACAGGGCTTCATTTGTTGCCTCGAGGAGAATGTGAGATGCTCTTGGGAGTTGAGACTTGTACTAAATAATTAACATAACCAATAGTTGTTCACATTATTTCCTTCACTAATCAACATTGCCACAAATCCATTGACATTATTCTCTATCAAACTCTGGAGAAATGTGAAGGACTGTACAGTATCTATAGAAATATAATCTGGAATCCATGATGTGAGAGATGGAACTCAATCTTTTCTGGATTCTCCTAGGGTTCAACTGCACTGTATAAAGGCATTGTGTAAATCTAAAACATACTCCGACCCTTTTTGTCGTTCTATACCAAGACTAATCTTTCCAATCATCAATCTGAACGAGAAGGATAGATTTTACATGCGGCAAAAATCTCATTTGGTTATTGAGTGTTCAAACAGAATCATCTCCATGTTGTCTCGTTTGCATCTGTGAATATAGCATTGTGATGTTCAATGAGGCACTGAATCACTTCGATAGCACCATAATCAGGTGGCAAAACATCATCCAACGGGATTTGTGAAGACACATCATCATTGTCATCCTCATCTGTTACAGAGGGAAAAGACAACAGAGCGAGAATATAAGACAAAAATACAAACAATAGTGCTACAGAGAAAGTTAGATGCAACGTTGATCTTGGAAACATCCAAAAGGACGCTTAAATTGATAGCATTTACTTCTTTCCTTCCAAATTTTAAAAATAAATAAAGCTAAATGCCTATTCTTTTTGTCTTGCCATGCCGTGTATGCACATAGTGTAGGCTAATTGCAGCACCTCCCTCTACCAAAAAAAAAAAATTCACATAATATCTGATTTCTAAATTTGGAAACACAATCCGAATATCCCAGTCGAATGCCTGAGAATAGATTTATTTTGTTGTTTTGGAAGGCATGAAATAACTTTATCACTCAATGAGCAAACAAAGTAAAAGTGATGGAAGCATGAAGAAATATAATTCTACAATGGGTTATTAAAAAAAAAGCATATGCTGCTGAATTGATTAACAGCAGTGTGATATAAGCAGTTATTTCGGATTTACTGTGACAAGTTCAAAATATTGGACGTCCAGGATCTTCTGGCAAGGTTAACAAGAGATTTATACAGTTATTTTCAGGTTGAAGCCTTGAAGGTAAATGGATGCGGCTAACCCTTTGCAGAGGGTATGGTGGTGCAAGTGCATTTAGCTCTGTAAAGTTAAGAGGCCATTCCAAATAAATAAATAAAAAGTATGGGATAAAACTTTGATTGAGAAATCATTATCAAAGCATGTCAACCCACAGTTTTAGGAAATCCAATCAGTCTAAAAGAAAATGATTAGCAACATGCATTTTGACTGAGAAGCAATGCCGTAGGCATATTGCTCCAATTGCCAGAGCTTAAAGTTAAGGTTCATCCTGACAAATAGTTCCTAGAGTTGCAGGTGATTGATTTCATACATATGATATATTGTTGGAATAAAACACAGGTAATCTCCTACACCCAGAATTTGTTCATGCAAGTAGAGTTCCAAAACTTACCCAAATAGTCAACCAAAGTGTTCTGGTTCGAAGCCTGCTCCATGGTCGCCGAAGGATCTTTAGATGTATAGAAGAAATGATTGTAGATATCTGCTCTTGTATCACCTTTTTGATGCAAAATCACAGGTGCGAGCTCCACAGACAGGCTATGAGCATCCATCTGCATTAAGTAGTTTGGTTAATGATTAAGACCTCTAGAAGGATATGTACAAGAAAATTTCTCTACCTACGGTCACCATCTAGGATGTAGAACAAGATAAAGTTGCAAAAACAAAAGTGCATCATTGTTTTCTAGGGTTTGTTTTTTCTCCTCTCCTTTGATGACCTTGTATGGTTGAGCACACAGCATATGAGAGGGAAGAAGAGACCTAGCTGCTATACATGTGAAATCCTAAAGAACCACTTAAAAGAAGTTGTTAAACTTTTAGATCTACATAGTCATCCATCACATCCCAACGAGAGATACCTTGGTCTATGATTTCTTAACACTATGGGTCAATACTACGAGTTCAACTTATCTAGCCCAATTTTAATTAAAATCAAAATCAATTATCAGTAACATCAGGATAACTTCAATCCTTGAGCTTTAAAGATAATTTTGAAATGATAATAAAAAAAATGAAAGCAGGCATACCGTAGACACCAAACATGCCTTAATGAGAAAAAGATGCATAATAAAGGACAAGGGAACAAGATAACATGAGAGAATAGTTTCTTGTTGCCACATTGGAACCAGCAAATGCTGTGGCCAATTAATTCAACAATACATCGCAATTAGCTTCCGTGAGGATGCCATGATTTTCTAAGAGTGAAAAGACAGTTATTAAGGCTAAAATCAATAAAAGTTGACAGAAATTAGCTCAATTATATGAAGGATTTTAAGACAAGCTACACTAAGGCAGTGTTTTCAAAACCCAACCAGACTGGTCAGTTAAACCAGAACTGAAATCAAATATGGTCCAGTTTGGAATAGAAACCCAGAAAGATGAAAAACCAGAAGAAAAAAAATATTTGGAAAACCTAGAAACTGGTAAGAGATGTATGTTTAAACTAAATTTGCAGCTATGTTGAAAAAAGAAATAAACAAATTTGAGGCTGTGTTTTTCTCACAAATAAGGGAAATACTAAGTCAATTTAATTTAACTTATATGTTAAATAATTAAGATATAGTTTTATTAGTATTTTAAGCGGATTTCATATTACAAAATTGAATCAATTAAATTTGATGTCTATTATAATGATTTTTGAATAAATTCTAGCATGAATTAGTTAAAACATCAAAAATTCATACTAGATTTAGCAATTATCCCTTTAAAATAATATATCACAAATCCTATATTGTTTCTAGATGTATATAAATATTTAGCTATAAAAACATAAATCATATTTACAATATTACTTTAAGGTTCAACACTGTCAACAAGTTCAAACAATTGAACCATCAAACTAGAAGCCTCGCCAATTGGATCTTAGGTCAAGTTCTTGTAACGTTGCCCTAAGGCACCTGCACAATGGATGTTTGTGTAGTTTTTGTGAGAATTTAGGGCAGTTTATTCAACCCCTTTAGTCAAGGCTTTCATGATCCTACATTTTGAATCTCAGCATTTGGATTCACCTCCTTGAGAAGAAATGTCCAACATTTGGATTCACCCCCTACGTTAAATTGAGTGGTAGTGTTGTGTTTATTTATATTTTATTTCCTTTGTGATTATACTTGACCCAAATTGAATATACACACAAGAACTCGCACTACTAGCACTATTAATATGTATTTGTGTGACATACGAATTGATTTGGGTGCACCATCTTATTTACCCCCTCCTCTAGCAGGACCATCTTCAAGACCCTACCAATGTCTAGTAGTTAGATAGGTTGAGATGTTTTAACTATGTGGCAAATAAACGTCTTTTATCATAACCATATTTGTATTATAAAGACATAACATATTAACCCAATGGATAATCCACTAACAACAACAGATGCTATGCATTTTCACATCCAGTAGATACACCTACTAATAAGCTACATTTCATTTTGCCACTAGATTTATTAATTTTAAAAAAGGACATATCAATTAACACTTTAACCTAACTCAACTAATATCTGTAAAATAACTTGAGGATAAATAAGAGGTTTAGAATGGTTCACAATATCAGATACAAAAGTAATGAAAATGAGCTAATGAATCAAGAAAGCAAGTAAACAAAAGTAGTAACCATGTTCATTTCTTTTGCAAATCAAAAGCCGTTTTGCGATAAAGTAGGGTTAAAATACCATCCAATGCCAAACAGGTAGACTTCAAAGTATATTGGACTGTATCATGTGCTTCAACTATGGTCTCCAGTGTCAGCTAAATAGTTATGACAGGCTACTGTAACAGCATGTAACTTCATTGACTAAGCTTAGATTTGTTTCAAAAATCAAAACGGTAAACATTGAAATAACTTCAGAAGCAATATGGATTAACTCATAGCAAGTTAGCTTCTTATAAATAATTTTTTTATCTCCAAAGCTTATCAATTTTAGATTGTTCGGAACTAAATTTTGAATCTTATACAAAGTTTTTGAAAAAAAAATTATACTTCTCAAATCTTAGATTACCGCCAACATTAACACCGTATACAATTTTTTCTCCTAAACCTATCGATGTTATAGGTTGTCCACAACTAAAGTCATGATTCTCATACAAAGTTTTTGAAAAAAAAAAAAACTTCTCAAATCCTAGATTACACCA
The DNA here is from genome assembly GCF_044706935.1 of Curcuma longa. Classification (NCBI taxonomy): domain Eukaryota; kingdom Viridiplantae; phylum Streptophyta; class Magnoliopsida; order Zingiberales; family Zingiberaceae; genus Curcuma; species Curcuma longa. Next base: position 907,505 of record NC_133876.1, on the reverse strand, counting down.
ACATCAACACCCTAGAATCAGTGCAACACACTTATTTGTAGAAAAAAATTGCAATATGTGACTTTTATTAAGCAGTTCTCATAACAAAAAGGTATCTTACAGAAACCATCCAACATGAAACCTAGATGTCAAGGGAACACTACCTTGTTAACCAATGACTTCTGGCTAACTTGGAGCAGCAAAGAAGTTGTAAATTCTAGTGTCATGTAATTTGCATTTGGAAGCTTCTTCAAAACATCTCTGAGCTCACGGATGCCATTCCTTGCATCTCTAATTTCCTGATATAAAGCAAATGTAGCAAGTGGCTCCGGGAGGCTGGCAAGATAACACTTGATTAAAGCAGCCACATCAGCAGGCCTTGTAGCCTCTGGTAATGATGCATTCCAGTCTGCAACATTGAATCCCAACATGAAATCAAGAATCACTTTTTCAACTGATAAACATCAAAGAGAAGTTTCAAGGGGTGCACCTTGGTTGTAAAGTGTAATTAATTGGCGGACAACTTTCCTATCTCCTTCAGTTTTAAACAAGTACTCTAAGTTTAATCCTAGTGAAATAGATGGAAATATAAGTTCATCGATATCTGGGAAAATAGCAAACTTTCCAGGATAGACATCTGAATCCACCTGATGTAATGAGAGATTCTGCACATCTAACTAATATATAAGGAACTGGCTTTGATGACTGCTGTCTTTGCACAGTTACTTCAAGTGGAACCCCAAACACTGAAAGTTCATTGCTGTCATAAATTAAAACCAGGGCTAGACCATAGAAAGATATAGCATAAACAAGCATACAACCTAAATAAATGAAGATTCACTATGAAGTACAATCCTGATAGAGAGCTTGCATGCCCTGATAATTAATAAAGCCATAAATCCATTCATAACTACTCTATCAAGTTATCTTGAGCATGGAATTCATTGTTTTTTAACTTCTAGATTTGAAACTGTAGAGGACAAAAAAGAAGATCCAGAAAATGTTCTTGATTACGTGACCTTTGTTCATAAATAGTATAACAACTAAAACCATATAAAATAGAGAAACATAGATTATCATAGTACCATCTAGGGTGATTTGAATAGTGAGTTGATTTGGACTCTCATTTCAAAAACAATATTTATTCATTTTAAATGTGAGGCAACGTCTAAAATGAATATATCAAGATCCAAATGATAAACAAATAATTAACATATGCAAAAACAAATTAAAAATTGCTTGAATATTTAAGGGGAATAAGAATGAGACATTAAACCTAAGATTGATATCATCATCATCATCATTCATCTTTGTCCCAACTCACAACTATTTGAGGTCAGATGGATGAATCTTCTCCCTCCATTAAACTCTATGCAAGGCAATATCACTAGTATATTCAAATGATAAAATCATACGTTTCTAACTATAGTCTATAGATTCTATTACATATGATCAAAATCTATGCCATGATGCACTACCATAAGATGTAGTTGGTAATGTAGAGAGTGTTATAAACAAGCATTTAATCCACAAGACTGCAAAACTCACCATCAGTACTTGCAACTCCCTGCAAATGAAATAGGAGCATTAAGAATGCAGTCAAATGTAAGAAGCCCTCTCGTATTGCCAATATGACATACCTTTTGCCAGCGTTCAATGTTGTTTAAAATGTTCTTACTATGGCCTGTAGTCTTCTTAGCTGCCTGAAAATATGACAAATGCAAAATTATGAACTCAGACTAGGTTCAGAGTCTAATCAAGCTAATAAATTGGAGAAGAAGAGCTAATAAATTGGTGGAGAGAAGACGAGGACAGTTAAACTGAAAAAAAAAAACCAACTAACTGTATGTATCACTGTGGAAAGAAACAAATGCCAAAGTTCATACTCCTTGGTGGGACCTAGTATAGCTTTGCTTAGCAAGCATTAGGGATAAGATACTTCTCTAACAACAATTGTCAAAAATAAAACCACTTAAAATACACGGAAGCAAGAAACACAAATGACATGAAAAACAAAAATAAAAAAGCATAAAAATAAGAGGAAACTTATCAAATATGAAACATGGATTTGTGGTTTTGGCAAACTTGCTTAGGTCCACAACCACTCAAAGATATTTCTATTATGTTGCCATCAAATATACATCATATCCAGCATTTAGTATGCCACCAGTATGTTTTGTCACATATTCACAACCTATGCATGAGATGGGTTACTCCTTTTAGAGACCAAGGAATAAAAATCATGCATACCTTTCATGTTGACCAGATCACTATGAGACTGGTTTGGGGCTATTGTAAGTCCAGGGCCAACAAAGATAAAGCCACAAACATCTAACACAGAATCATTAGGGTGAGTCAATTTGTTCGACAAAACACCAAGTCACTAAAAAAGTCAGTGAAACACCAAGTTGGTGAAACAAATGGTTGGATCAATAAATCAAGCAGGCTATCTTCCATCTCCATAACTGCAGAAATCACTTCCAGTTGGGGATTTGGACCCTCAATTGTATGCAGACATTGCAACCCAGCGAGTCACCTCCAAGCATGGCCTCCTCAACCATGGTAGCCATCATGTTGCATAGCACATCAATTAGGCTTAATACCTACAATAATTTTGCACTTGGAGATTGATTCCCTTAGCAAAGCCATCTGGCTCTCAAATTGCCCATGTAGCATCAGTTTTTGAGTGGTGCTTCAATACTAACCATGGAGACAAACTTAGGCTCTATAGATCCCTCAGTTCTACAACTATCTTATAAAATTGACACAGCCCAGCTGAGTCATGCCTAAAGTGTAAATGCAATGTGTGATACTCTCAGTGTCTGTATGTCAACCCACATTTGCATCAATAAAGTTATGCCATCTTATATTACTCAATGGGCAATGTGGCACCTCTCAAATAGCAAATTAATCACTTCAACACCTTCTGATATTGCTTTACTAAATTTGTTGTGTACCTATATACAACTCACTACAGTTGTTATGTCTAGTATGGTACATATCATGGAGCACATTAGATTATCAAACTCCTGAAGCAGAAGGTGCTCACACCATGGGGTCACCCGCTTCATCTAACCTAGACGGTTCATCCTTTCACAATCTAAGTGACCAGCTAAAGGAGTTGTAACTGACCTTCAAACATGATTTCCGACACTTTTAACACCTTTCTGTATATATTAGTATTTAGTATATTACCTATGATAATTTTAAATTTCCTACAATCCTGTCAAAAACAATCCTTTGCAATGACAATCTGCATTGTTGCCGACCAAAACCATTACAAACTCATTTGACAATTGCACCTTCAATCTTTTGGATGTCATCTGCTGTAATCAACATGTTACACATATAGAAGAGGAGTATAATACCAAAATATTAACATGATATTTTGGTCCACTTGAAATCTTAACCTTGTTTTATTTAGGAATTCATCAAACTTCATATACCAATATCTTAAGACTTGTCTCAGATAATGCAAGCTTTTGTTCAACTAGGTTTTCTTTGTCATGACCCTAGTAGATTGAATTGCATCATATAAATGTTCTCTTCAAATTATCATTTAGAAGTGCAATTTTGACAACCCACTGCTCTACATGCAAGTTCCCAATAGCCATATCACTCAGTATCAACCAATAGTAACTAGCTTAACAAACAAGCATTTCTGTGAAGTAGCAATCTTCTTTTTTTTATTGAAAGTGTATAACAACCAAGCTTTCCTTGTGCCTCTTCCTACTATCATGGTCCTCCTTAACTACGTAAAATCACTTGGCATGCCACTGTCCTTTTGCCTCTTGCAAATTATGTCAGATCTCATGTTGTTTCCCTTTTTCAGAGATTTCAATCTTCCTTCACGGTCAACTTTGACTTCATCAAATATTAAGTATACAGCACTCAAATATAATTTTCAGTTCACCACCATTAGTCAACAAGTAATTTGGCAGACATAATATGTTTAGTGGCCCTAGATAATATTCCTTCATGGACTTCTCCTTCATGATGTTAAAGATAATCTTACGAGCCGCCAAAGACAACTGCTAGCTGGTTGCCAATCCATCGGACACCAATCTACCATTGACTTCGAACTTGAATTATAATACAAAAACGGTTGTTGCAACTTCTGATGTAAATAATCCCCAATTCAACTTCGAAAAAGTGAAATTGTTACCCCTTCAATATCAAATTTCACCTTTATTTCTGCTACTACATTTTTCTCATTCTTTCCTTAATGAAGCTAGTTTTGGTACTGAAAACAGGCATAGATGTGTTACCAGTTGATAAAATGCAATATTTCTGTCAGTATTAGAAACAAAACCACCACCAAAATGTCATGGAAGCAAGAAGTACAAAGAACATGAAGAATAATCACAAAAAAGAAAGAAAAAAAAACAATCAAACAAGAGCACAAAATTTGCATAGATTAGCAAGCATGCACATGTTTATATGCACATGAAGAAACGTGTACAAAGCAACACATAGCCAGTGTGGACAGATAATGATCCAGGGAGTAGCATCAAGCCAATCTGGCATCAATACGTGTCCAGGAAAGGAGCTAGTGCAACAAAGAACAATTGGATTCTTTGAAGATTACACCATAACAGCAGCATATGAGAATATTGAGTTGGTATCCACTTGGTTGAGAACTCGTAGTTAGGAATCGTCGGGTGGGTACATCTAACCAAGAATAACTAGATCGAGTTGCTAAAACACTTGGTCAATAGATCAGGAATGTCACTGCATTGCTCCAAGAATACAAGAGTTGCATTGGGTTGAGGAAGTTGGCTAACATTGATGTGCAACATTTGTGCCCTCAACCAGTTACTATGGAACTTGACTCTCAAAATGTTCAGTAGACCATCAAATTGGATTGTGTTTCAGTACGATTTCAATTGCTCCAACATCATAATCAAACCCTGTATCTCAACTATTTGGAAACAGGTATATTAATAATTTGTCACCATTGAGCTTTATACAAAACTATATTATCAGTAATATTCAAATCATTAAAAATTTATGGTTTATTACATTGATTAAGTATTTCTTTGGCCTCTTTACTTGCTACACATACTAAAGTTGGAACAAAAGAAATTATTATTGCATCAGTACGTCTGGTACCAATGACAATCAAAAGTTACCCAAGCATAATCAAAGATGCGGGTTGTAAGTCTTTATGATAAGTGTTAATGCATACACAACCTTACAGGGACCTAGAGCTTTACCTCTTCAACCTTCAACTTCCCAATTACAGCCTTCTCTTTAGTCTCTGCTATACCCTTTCTCAGAAGTTCTCCCGTGGAAGTAGCAGCAGAGCGGAAGCGCTGCTGAATGCTCTCTCCAGATGCAGTTGGATTCTGCTGCTCGCTTGAGTGTTGTATGAGAGTCCACCTATTCTTCAACAACGACCCAACTTTCCCTGCCACATCTGCAACGTTCACCCCTGCGTTTTTGGCCAAACTCCCAGCTGATTGCCCAGCTTGCTTAAGCCTCACTCCTGCAACAAGGGAATATCCAAAATCTGGCATCAGACGAATGATCACGCTCCGACTCCTGAATTTAGAATGTGAAGCTATGGGAAACAAAAGAAAATTTAAAAAACAAAAAACAAAAAGTACCTGAGGAAGCGAAAAAGCCGGACGCTTTCTCACGCCACTGCGAGGAAACTTCAGGTTGCATAGTGGTAGGAGACCAGGACAACCTTCAAATAAAACGATCAAGAAGATCAATGATAGCCAAGAATCGCAAACTAAAAGCATAGGCGGCCAGGTAGAAGTTGACTAAATAAAGCTACAGTATGGATGAAGCATCAAGACTAAAGTCCAAATCCAGTTTTTTTTTTTCTAGTCAGAACAAACGATTGATCTGTGCGATAAACGAGATTTAAAAAAGAAAATCGAATAATAAAACACTTGATTACGGAGACGCAACAATCTGATGGGTTGAAGCGAAAACGGAAACTCTGCTCGTACCTTCTCTCGCTTCGATTTCGCTGGCGACGGGAAGGGAAATCAGGAGGAAACGTTAATGGATCATGACGAAGGGGGGACAGAGAGCTGTCAGTCTCCTCTTTAATGAATTCATAATTAGTCCAATTAAAGAGCGAGATTCCTTATCTTTCTTTGTTTTTTTCTTTTCTTTTAATTTAAAAATTAAAAAAAAATAAGAAGAAGAAAAAAAAGGAGATCATGCCTATTTATTTAAAACATTTGTTGACTGAAAATTTAAAATATTTCGGGTCATATTCAAAATTTGACTTAATTATTTTACTTACGTGAAGTTTTTTATCGTAAAATTTTCGGTCAAAATGATAGTAGATTTTTTTATTCTATTTCCATTTTTTTATTATAATTGATTTTTGAATTTATTTAATTACAAAATATGGCGTCATGAATAGATGTTCGTGATGGGGATGATAAACTAATTTCACTTATGGGTGGCAGCAAAATAAATTTTGACTTCAATTATTAGCGAATTAATAGTTGTCAAAAAAATAGATTTAAAATAATAAAGTATATTTTCTTTAATTTATGGAAGAATTATTTCATCACCAAAAATCTTAATATTTGTGACATATTTTATCGTCGCATATGGATAGTATTTATTGTGAATAAAAAATTGAGAAAAATATGTTATAAAATTATATATTATCATTTGTTACTTTATTAGTTAATGATATTAATTTCAAGTTTTTGTTTTTTCATTAAAATATGTTAAAAAATGTTATAAATAAAGAGTGAAAAGATGAATGTTCTGTTAATAAGTACCCAATAGAGTTTTAATATATGGTGAAATAAATCTAAAATTATATCATATATACAAGGACTTAATATATCATACGTAATATTTAGATAGTAAACCTTGGTAAAAAAAAATACAAGCAGGCGAGAAGGATGACACAGGAAAAGAGCTGACGAGCTTAGTGCATCCGAGATAATAGGAGCTACGAAAGAGTACTCTAGCAAAACGAGAAAGACGAATGAGAGCGAACCAGAAGGGTTAATTGGTACATCCGAGGAACGAAAAGCTGGAAGGAAGATTGCTCATGGCGAGCAAGGAAGAATGGAGAACAAGGGAGGAAAATGGTCAACATGAACGGAGGAGGAAAATGGTCAACATGAAGCTAAAAAGGAAAATTAAATATATTTACATCACTTTGAAAATATTCACTGGTCGATTTATTTCTGTTATGTATAGAAATGATTATGAATATTGTAGATATGGAACATGCTCTTGACATGATAGTCAAACTGAGGGATTAGAGATGTTCATATTGATGTAAATAAATATTATTTAATCTAGGCAAATAGCAAGACATAATGAGTCCAGGAAAATGGTTATGTACCACCAGAAGAGTGATTTATGTATCACTGGAGAACGGCTGTGTGTCACCTGAATGATGGTTGTGAGCCATTAGACAAATGATTGTGTGTCATTCAGAAAATAGTTATATACCATTTGAAGAGCGACTAAATTAGGTGTAACAATTTTTCTTAGCATCAATCGCTCTATGAGTAGCTATGTATGGTGTAATAATTTTCTTAGCAATAAATGTTCAATGTGCTTGCTGTCGCACGAACTATTTTCCTATGTATGAATTGGTTGTTCTTATAGTCTATATGACTATGCATTCCGGCTATATTTAGCTTACGTGGCTAGATACCTCTTAATAGTCTTTGTGACCATTTGCCTTTGTGATTTCACTTAGACGAGTAGAAGATGTAGGCAATTACCATAACTGCCCACCACGCACGCCACAGACTATTAAAGGGAGAGGAAAGCCCTGAGAAAGGGCGAGCGATCATACCAGTTGTGCGTCCAAGCGAAGCATCAGTGAAGAGAAGAGTGGAACGCTGCCAGAGATAAGGAAGAATACCAAATCGAGGATTTGGTTTGTGAAATTTGAGGAGCTATTCGTTGGTGACTGCTCTTCCGACACAAGCAATTCCAAGCCAGGGTTTTCTCACTACAACAGGTAAAGAATTACGGATCCGAGAAAGACGAAATTGATTAGAGGTGATAGCAACGTTAGGACTAAGCCTTGTAGTAGTTGTCTTGGCCCCCAGGGGCGGGCAGAGTTGAGTTAGCTATTATGGGACAGATATTGCTACAATGGGTAAGGATCAAATCTCGATGAAGCCGAAAAAATATCATCCTCAAAGTGGCCAACTATAACTTGCCGATTTACCTCCTCATAGATGGTCGTAAGACTAACTGTGTGGGACCGCTGAGGTGGTAAATTCCACCTTTACTACAACAATTGGAGTAGTTGCCTTGGAAGGCGACAAACCAAGTAAACTCTCTAAGTTGTATATGGGGTGTTGATTTGAGTTTAAGTTTGCTACTGCGCAAACCAAATCGAAATGGTCCAAGCTATTCACCCTCCTTTAGTCGATAAATATATTGATTGACCATCAAGTATCTGATCAATTTTGATTTATTTAATTTCTCACTCAACCAATTAATATATTGATCAAATATTAAAATTCAATTCAAATCAACTCAAGCTTAGTTAACTTTGACTAAAGGTCTATTGCACCAACAATTACTTCTTGGGTTAAGCTAAAAAAACATATGTGATTAGCGTTTCTTCCTCACAATTAATATATCTGTCTCATATACTAGAAATTACATGACCTACGTCAAGGTTCAAGGACTATAGCCGAATATACTTCTGAGTTTCATAACTTATTTACTAGAAACGATCTATCAAATTCTGAAGATTAAATAGTTATCCAATCTATCATGGGTTTGTGATAAATTATTCAAGATTAATTCTCTTGACCTATTCAACCACATCTTCATTTTTGAGGCATACTAGAAAACATTACAGATAGAGAGGAGATCCAACTGGCATACAAATTCTGAAATATCTCGACCAAGAGAGGGAATTGGATCAGCCAACAATAATCGTAGTGGCACATGAAATAGTTCAACTCCAATTACTCTATTAGCTACCAACCAACAACCCAAAAATACTATAAGATGTTATCAAGAGTCTTTCGTTGATGATGAGCACATATGAAGAAATTATGGGCGCATAAAAGGTGTTCATGATGAAAATGAAGGAGATGGATGATAATGTAGGGGAAGAGGAGTATACTAGTGGTGATATAAGTTCATTATTGGTGGTGAGATGATCTTATCTTGCACAAAAGGGGTATGATGATGAATGATTGTGAACCAATATATTTTAGTCAACATGGAAATTAAAGTGTGTAAATTTATGATTGATTTAGAAAGTTATCAAACATATGGTGTTTGAAGAATTAATATAAAAAATTTCTTTCCTTTCTCAATCAAAGCTTAAGTCCATTCTTAGATCTCTACCTCTTACACATGCAAAAAAATAAAAAAAATAAAAAAAATGCAACGTGATGGATTTAATTAACGTTTCTACAAAAAAAAAAAAAAAGTAGCAGGTGAATAAAAAAAGTGTCAATGTAATTTAACCCATTCGATATCGTGCTTCTCCTACTCCTTTGGCTTTTCGTGGAGCTAAGGAAACGCAAGCCTCACGACTCTAACCACCCTGGCGGCTCTGCATGTGCAGATTAATAATATACGACCATGTGCTGGTGTGAGTCGCATGCATGCATTTCATTCTTTTGGTACATCTGATCTGCCTTTCCCATTTTCTACTCTTCTCTCTCCACATTTGTCTCAATTTGTTTTTTTTTCTTTTGGTAATACTTAAATTTTGTTCAAAGTTTTACATATTTTTTAAAAAAATTATCTTATTGTATTTTTTGCTCTTCACCCTTGCGTGTTCACGTAGATTGAATTATTGAATCCGTTGATTCATATAAATATAACAAAAATTATTTTTAAAATCTATTTATTCTATCAAAAAAATTAGAAAAAGTAATATTATCGTTTTTCAAAGAAGAAAACGATAAAAATATTATTAATCAATAAAATTTATTTTAAAATAATTAAATAATTTACATTTAAATAGATTTTAAAATAAAACGCTAATTTGTAAAAAGTAAAAATGCACTTAAATCTTAAAAATTAAAAATTATTATAAATAATAAAAATATATTCGAAACTTTAGAAAATTATTAAATCATATTTGATAGGTCCGAAATTGAGTCATTATGGGTAAACTCTATTAATGCCCTTAAGGGCATTAAGCGCTTCGATTAACAATTCTGTTTTCTACTCTTCACTTGCGTGTTTACATTCACTGACATAGCAAAAATTATTAAATCCATTGATTCACTCACAAATATTAAAAATAATATTTTAAACTTTATTTATTCTATTAAAAAATTTTAAAAATTAGAAAAAGTAAACTCATCGCTTCTTAAAGAAGAAGATGACGAAAATATTATTAATCAATAAAACTGTCTTAAAACAACTAAATAAACATTTAAATAGATTCTAAAATAAAATTCTAATTTGTAAAAGGTAAAAATACTCTTAAATCATACAAATTAAAAATTATTATAAATAGTAAAAATATGTTTGGAGTCTTCCAATAGATATTAAACAATGTCTAATGAATTTGAAAGTAAATCGTTATGGGTAAACTTTATTTATGAATATGAATCTCTAAAAGAATTTTGATTAGCAACCAATAACGTCTATTTTAATATGTGAATTAAAATTATGACTTCTAAAAATTTACTATGTCATTTTCACATCACTAATTCAACCTCACTTTAAAGTCAAATTATTCATTGTTATTCTTTCCGTTTGAATAAATTCATCATCAACATCATCTCCTTCTCCTTAGTCATTTTGTTACGACCCTGTATTACTGGATCACTTGGCATAAGTGAAATCATATTTTTGTTGGATTGGATGAGATAGAATTTTATTGATAATTTAGATATCTAATTTTTACGATCTGATAAATTTTGAAGAAGTTGGACATTAATATAAATCAAAAAATAAGATTGAATTCCTAAATCAGAAGATGAGATGGAATTGAAGAAGAGAATTGAGAAGAGTAAATATTATAGTTGTCACAATCCATGATAAGACAAATCAATCCATCATATGATGGGATGGGGTGGATTGATCCACCAAATTAACATATTGATAAATTTTTAATTCAACTCAATTCAAAGTGGATTGTGGATTAGATGAGTCAACTCATGAATTTGTCAAAAAATAAAAAAATATTAAAAATATTAAATTAGGATTATAATTTAAATGAGTCAAATTGAAAATTTTAAATTTAGATAGCAATTTAGATGGGTCAAGCCCATTAATACATTAAATTTTCTATTTTAATTTTAAATATTAAAGAAAAAAAAATTTCTCAACTCGCATGTCAACTCAAGCCTGTCGTAGGTTGACTCATGCGAGTCGTGGACTTAAATGAATTAGTAACTACTTTAAAATGAGTTGATAAAATTTTAATTTAATTTATATAAATTATTTGAAGAAATGAATCAATTTAACATATTCAATTTAAATTGAGGATTATAATAAAAATAATGATAATAATTCTCGATGGAAGAAAAATATTTAAAAATTTAAAATATTTAAATTAGATTTAGTAATATATAAATGTTCTAACTCCAAGTAGATCCAAATTGACGGCTATTGGGTCTTTTTTTATTAAAAAAAAAAAGAGAGATGGTCGGATCCCATCGCTATATTTATGCGACCACTTCACCACCAAAGCCACCACAGCACCGCCACAATGGAAGACCGGGAACCCAATGCCTCCGCCTCTTTCTCTTCAACCACCACCACCGCCGTCACTGCCACTGCCACCGCCACCTCTTCCTCTTCATCCTTCTCTTCTATCCCCTCGCCTTCCAGCCCGAATGCCTCGCCGCAATCAGTGCACACCGTCTCCAACAACACCAAGGCTCGCAAATGTAGCTCTAGATCTAAGAACCGAGAGGATGAGGCCGCCGCTGATGCCCCCGGAGCTAAGAAGAAAACCAGTGATGGGAAACACCCTGTCTACCGCGGCGTCCGGAAGCGGAGTTGGGGCAAATGGGTGTCGGAGATCCGCGAGCCGCGGAAGAAGTCCAGGATCTGGCTGGGGACCTTCCCGACAGCCGAGATGGCGGCGCGAGCCCACGATGTTGCCGCGCTCGCAATTAAAGGCCAGGAGGCTCTCCTCAACTTCCCCCACTTGGCAGCCGACCTCCCGCGCCCCGCTTCCGCGTCGCCCAAGGACATCCAGGCGGCGGCCGCCCTCGCCGCCGCCGGCCCATCGTGCGAGTGCGGCCGTGATCCCACGCCGCCGGACGCCACATCGACCCCCTCGACGAGTGACTCGGACGAAGTGCTGTTCGACCTCCCCGATCTGTTCCTGGATGGGAGGGGAGGGTTCTGCTACTCAGCTTCCTCTTCGTCTTCCTCGTGGTTGCTGGTCGCGGCGGAGGACGCAATCGAGTTCCGGATAGAGGAACCATTCCTGTGGGAGCACTACTAGAGCTCATGGTCGGCATGCAATTTGCTGTTCTCCACATCTAATTTGTTGCCATGAGCAGTCGAATCAGAGCTCCCCTTCGATGGTGATCCGAGCTCTTCCACTCTCACCCGATCAGCCAAAACATCATTTTTGCAAGCGATGGTTCCACAGAGTACTCGAATGCACAGCCTCTTGGTGCCAATTCCATTCCTCCACTTCCATGTACAGTACGCAATCAGGCAACATATATTCCATTATCTTAATTTTTCTTCTGTCGAAAAGCTTGCTTTTCTTGCAGATATGAGAGAAACAAAAACGATCAAAATCTCTGTATGCAAGGAATAAGAATCAAGCTGGTGGTTATTTTTCTAGACTATTTGCTGAATTGGAATGCACTAATCTGCTTTATCATATGCTTTAATTGTATTGTTGCTTCAATCCAGTTGGTGCAGCTAGCTAGTAGTCACAAAAAGCATGATGAGATTTTTCTTTCTTTTTCTCACTTTGGTAAAATCTCAATTGTTTATTGACAAAGACCAGTCCTTCAGCAGTTTATAATCAGTTTACGGCAGAAAGTATCATGTATCATCTAGTGGAGAGTATTCAATGACTGCCCTGATGAAGAACTTTAGCCAAGCTATGGAACACAAGCAAAGAATAAGTACTGAAGGAAAGCAAGGGTAATTTATGAGATGCTCGTATGCTTTTGACTGCCCTCCCTGCCATTATTTTAGTCCCCTCTCGCTTCAAAAGGACTAGTGTAGAGAAGCTTCATGTGCCACCAACGTAACTTTCATTTCATATAGTAGCTGCAGCATATGATAAAATTTAATACTGACTCTGACTTAAAGGCAACGAAGTGGCATGAATGGCATGACGATGCAGAAAGTCGTATATGCACAGCCGGACAGCTAAGAATCTTGATGGCTAGCTAGCTACCTCCTCGTGCCATTTGGAAATTGTAGTGATAATTTTACAGCATGTTGCAATTGATCTGCTGACTCTGATAGTTGGTTCACTACTGTCTCATGCTTCTGTGTCCGTTACCACTAAGCTTTTAGGGACGTCGGGTCATGCTATAACCCTAAAGTTGAACGAGCAGGTCATTCATTTGGGAGGAGAGGTGGTGCTAAGTTATGTCTGTTTGTCCTGCCCCCTTGGACGTTTGTTTCATTTGTGGGTTAGGTGAGCCTAATGATGTCCTCCTTAGTCCTTTCTTCTCAGAGGAGTCGGTACTAGTTAGGTCCGAGTCAATGAATATGGGTGTACTACTGTTTGTTAATTTTCCTTAGGAGTGAAAGCCTGTCCGATGCTCTGGTGGTGTTAGGTGTTGCTTGGCCGTTTGCAAATCCAACTATTTCCTATTGATTGATTTTTTTTCTTCAAGAAAGCATGCCATCCATTTACTTAGTGGATATTTGCCCCATTCAATTTGATCTATTACTTTTCCCCGTTGCATATCATGCCCTTCTGAATGCCATTTGTAGAGTCCAATTTTATATTAATTTGGTCTTTTCTTGATACATTTGCCTTAGCTTTCGTGTGGCAAGACCTTAAACGCTTATTCAATTTCACGGCCTACTATCTTAATAAAATCATCACTAACTTTCTTCTTATAGAACACCTTTCAGAAGTGGAGAAACTTCTTATGATATCTGCTGTTATATAAGTAGTATAAAACAAAATAAAGATATAAATGTGAATAATATAAATAAAATAATTTACATAAAGAAAACTGTACTTTGTGAATGCCTCCTGAGAGTTGAAAATGCAAGACACTTGTCTCTAAAATCTCAAAGAATTGACGATAAAAATCTTTTTGAAGTCCTTCTTTTATAACTTTTAAGTCAATATTGAATTTCACCTATCAATCGACTGTTCATCACCATTAGTCGATTGTTCCACTGAAATCGACCGTTGCATTTACAGAACCGCTCTTATCAATTATGGATTGGCCATGAACAATCAACTCTAAATTGTTCATCAGTCGATTAATGTCCAAACAATCGAGTGTCGCAACCAACCTAGAAATCTTCTATTCGTTGCAATAATGACATCGATCAATTACTACTGTTCACCAATCAATGTCCATCAGTCAAGTTTCAAATAATCTATTTGTTACTAAAGTGTCATTAGTCGATTGATTAAATTCATCAGTTGACTAATATACAACAAACCCCCTCAAACTTCGAATTCGAAGTTTATGATTGAAAATACTGTAGCAAAATACTATTTATATTAGTTGATTGATACTGTTCGTCAATTAATTAATGCATTGTTCATAGTGCTAAAATATTATTCATGGTGTTGAAAACACTGTGAATATTGAATTCCCTTATGTTAAGGAATCCTTATATCTCCCAAACTTCCTCGTATAATTAGTACAAGTCAACCTCAACTTATTAGGGTCTTATCCCTACCTAGTATCCAATTGACTTTAATTTACCAAGACTTTTCCACTTAGTATCCGGTAAATCTTGACCTGTTAGGACTTCTAATCTCATGCATAACATTCGATCAACAACTTCGCCATTATTAAATATCTAGTTCTACTCGATCTGTTTGGATGTCTCATCTCATACCTAACATCCGATCAACCTTAACCTGTCAGGACTTCGTTATTGCCAAACATCTAGTCCTTCACCTATTTAGACTTCATAATTCTCAAACATTCGATCCTTCTTGACTTATTTGGACTTCCAACTACCAAGTGTCTGATTAACCATAATCCACTTAGACTTCTCTCTTGTCAACTCCCTATTAGACTTCTCCTGCCAATTAGCAACGGAATCGTCTGTTATAAAATATGATGATTTTCTTATAGTGTATGTATCGATTTGATCCTGCATTGTCTCTATAAGATTAGAAATATACTTGATGACAAGTGTATAGGTATCACTTTCAAATGACTATCATAATTATTTTAAAGTATATTGATTCACACACGAGATGACTATATAACAATTTCAAATCAAAGGACCATTGATGTAGAAGGATTTAAATATTTTTATCACTATTTTTTATAATTATTATTTTTAGTAATTTTTAAAATTTTTAGTATTTAGAGCAGTTTTGAAAATTTTTATTTTTTATTTTAAGATTTAAGTCCGTTTAGGATTTTTAGAATTTTAAATCCATTAAGAAATTTTTTTTTCTATTAGGATTTTTTTTCTTTTACAAGTTAGTATTTTGGATCTATATAAGTATTTTATTAGTTAATGTTTATGAAGTTTTTGATTTAATAATATTTTTTAGCGGTGTCATTTATTTCTCTATCTCCTAGTATTCTTCTGAATCAACAGATTTTAGAAGATTATTTTTGACGATCGTAGTCAAACCGATGGATTCAATATTGCTCGCAAGATAATCATTATCCCATCCGACGTCAGTTATATCAGAGCTCTAGATTCGATGGATCATCGTCATGATCATGATCGTGGTCGTGATAGACATGTTTTGATTGAGGAAGTCTTACACCGTGATCGTAGCATCCAAGATGAGATTCTTGATATACATAGACAAGTTATAAAGCTATCCCAGCGTCTAACGATGCAAGATTTAAAGGATCGTAAGTTCTCTTATCCTAACTCTTCCACTTTTAAAAATTTCTATCACAATCATGAAAGCTATGGTCGTAAGAAGCTGTATGAAGATATTGGATTTTCAGTTGATCTTTCCAAATTTTCTGGGATTGAGGAATTTGTTGATTAATTTAACGAAGTAGAGAGAATTTTTTATTATAAGGAAGTGTCTGATCGTGTAAAATTCAAGCTAGTTGTTATCAAACGTACTAGTTGAGCATCAACATGGTGGGAGCAGTTACGATGCTCATGAGGTTGACAGGGCAAAATTAAGATCACTGATTGGGAGAAGATGAAGAGTCACTTTTTTCCTTTTGACTACACTGAGACTATGTTTCAACGACATCAGCGTTAAGGCAGGATGTAAGATTAGTCGATGATTACATGAAGGAGTTTTACCAATTGATTGAGGGATTTGGGATCAACCACCCCACCACCTACAACTTCAAGAGAACGCCGGCTCTGTAGCGCCTCTACATCCCTCCTTCCTCCTACAACGGCAAAGATAACCATGAAGATGCGGATCTCGACAACATCAAATACGATCAGTCATACTCTCTCGATCATCCAATCACAGGAGGCGGCAAAGATGACGACAAGATTGAAATATTTGGTAATCCAGTTTATGACGATATTGACGAAAAGGAGATAGACCTAGATGAAGTGTTGATCGAAGACCAGAAGCCCACTTTAATTTGTCCGATGACAATCAATATCCTAGTTCATTTATCAACGAAGTCTCAATCTCCGTTGTCTCACATTGCATTGATTCGACGCTCCAATTTATTCATCATGATAAAGACGAGACCGAGTCAACTGATGAGCTAATATACAACAAGGATGAAGTTGTCAATGAAATAGTTGGTGATCCAATTTTTATCTCGACGTCGATTTTGACAGGTTGCTCAATCAAGCCCTTGCCAATGCTTCCGGAAGCGCCAACGCTTCCATTGCACAGGAGGCTTCTTCTTCAAAGAAAGCACCAATCCTTGTCCAGAACTTTGTTGACCATTCAGATGATCTAACTTCAATAGATATGATGTCGCAGCAAACAAATTTATCCAAGGATATAAAAAATATAGATACTTTGGTTGTATTATAAGGACATGAGCAAATGCAAATAGAGATTTCAACTAATGGAACCAAAGAAATAGTAGATGATTGTGATTTAAATGAAGGCATTCTTATGAAAGAAGAAAATCAAGAAAAGCCAACTATCACTTCAACATTATCATCCTCTTCAGTACATATGCCTTGGCAATCTTTTTTCTCAAATTCGATGTCAACTAATTTGCCAGTTTTAATTACTGTAGCTGCTCCAACTTCTTTTTTGACCTCCGAAAACGGATCTTAGAAGGCGGAGCTCCGAGCCTCGGTCATTGTGTTACTTGGGAGGTGGGTAGTAGCTCATCGGATATGCTAGGCCCGGCTCTAGTAATCATGGGGAATATGGCGATGACAAAGATGGTGGTGAGCGCTATGACTACATGCACGGTGGTGGTGCTCATTGTACATCACCATATGCGGAGTTCGAGCTTGTGGTCGCGGGTCATTGCAGTGATCAAGGAGCTAGAGGAGCAGACCACTTCGCCTATCTAAAAGTTGTGACAAGTAGCAGATGCGATGACATTAGAGATAACGATGGATTTTGCCGAATTGATGTTAGAGGATTTTCCTTCTGGACGACCATATAATACTATTCTAAATTCGAGGACGAGTTCTTTCAACCTGAGGTGACTGATGTAGGAGGATCTAAATATTTTTATTATTATTTTGATAATTTTAATTTCTAGTAATTTTTACGAATTTTAAAGTAGTTTTGAAAAGTTTTATTTTTTTTTTTATATTTTAGGATTTTAAGTCCGTTTAGGAGTTTTATGATTTCAAGTCCATTAAGAAATTTTCTTTTTTATTAGGATTTTTTCTTTCTTTTACAAGTTAGGATTTTAAGTCTGTATAAGAATCTTGTTAGTTAATGTTTAAAAAAATTTTAATTTAATAATATTTTATAGCGGTGCCATTTATTTTTCTATCTTCTGGTATTCTTCTAAATCAATAGATTTTAGAAGATTATTTTCGACGTTCGTAGTTGAACCAACGAATTCAATATTTCCCATAGGATAATCGCTATCTCGTCCAGTGTCAACCACTTATACCTACATTGCATGGTCAAGATTGACCAAATTGATCAAGCTAGCTCAAGTTATCTCGAGTTAAATTTCGATGTTTGATCAATATATTTATTGATGAGAGTGAGATGTTCAAGTGAAGGGAGATATTATTAGAGAGGAAGATTATTAGTGTAATCGACCTAGGGTCAAGTTGACTAAGATTGACTTGAATGTGGATGGTTAAGTGAAGAGTCAAGTAGATCGATGTTATCTCCATGGCATGATATTGTCTTGATAGAAAAAGTTTAAGTGAGTCATGATTGACTATGTGCTTTAGATGTGGGACAATCAAAACTTCAATAGAGAGAGTCAGCAAGAATGAAGTTTAAGTGGGTTATGGATGATCAGAACTTAACAGAGAGTTAGCGAAGAAGTTCAAGTTGGTCATGGATGACCAGACACTTAACATAGAAAGTGAAGTCTAAGTTGGTCACCGAGGACTAAACACCTAAAGTATAAGATATGAAATCCAAATGGGTCAAGGTTAATTGACACTGGGTAATTGGTGATGTCGTAGCAGGTCAAGGTTGACCAGATACGAGGCAACAAAAAATTCTAGTAGGTCTTGATTGATCGAATATTAGATAATGATGAGTCCTAGTACGTCAAGATTGATTGGATGCTAGACAATGGAATATCTCGGTAGGTCAATGTTGATTGGATGTTGGATAGAAAAAGTTCTAGTAGGTTTAGGTCAACCATATCAGACAAGATGAGAATTCAACCTTGATAAAACTAATATAAAGGTATTAGTCAATTATTAGGGAGTAGCAATTGACTAATGAAATCTTAAATCTTGAATTTGAAGTTTGAGAGGGTTTAAGGGTTGCAAGATCAATCGATCGATATGTTTGATCAATTGATTGATAGACATATCAGTAGATTGATAGGTTTAAACAATCAACTAATGCCATTATAGTAGCAAACAGATTATTTGAAACTCGGCTGATGGACATCAATCAATTGAAGAACAATAACAATATAATTAGACTGTTGTAGTGGACAGAAGGTTTCGAGGTCGAGTTGTGGACTCAATTAATGCAACAATAGTCAATTGTTAGTGGTCAAAGTTGAGTAGGCGAGAGACATGTTGTAGGTGCAACAATCGAATTTAGTAGAGTTATCGATTAATAGTGACGAGCAGTTGATTGTTAGGCGAAAATTAACTCTGACCCAAGGCTATAAAGGAAGGGCTTAGAGAAGGATTTTGACATCGGTTCGATCTTGCAAGGTTTTGGAGGATAGTATTGCTATATTTTTAAACCTCAAGAGGCAATCCAAAGTGATTACATAGTGACCGAAGCAAGAGATTTATTTAAATTATTGTTTGCTTTGCATTTTATTTTCTCTATTATATTTTGTTGTGTTTGTTTGTATAACAATAGGTGTTGCAAAAGGTTTATCCATCTCTGGAAAGTATCTAATAAGAAAAGAACATAGTAGAATATCATTAGGATGGTAGATCATAGAATAAAAATTGAAGGTCCTGAAATCACTTATTTCTTGTGATTGTTTTGTTGCGTATTTGCTATTTGCATTTTCAGCTGCACATAATTTTTTGTAGACTAGCACATGCGAACAATCAATCGAAGTGAATTACTATTCATCCTCCAACATAAAACTCATAAACACCATAATAAATACGAAATAGGTTTTCATTGAGAGTCACATATATATATACTATACTATGATCCCCAACAATATCAAAAACATGCTTGTCTAAGAACAAGAATCAAGTGGTAGTACAACTAGACTATAAGTTGAGCATCGCCCGACTCACCTCCACTTTGCATATGATAAAAAAACGATGGGTAGAAGGATACTGATACTAAGGAAGGTAGTGGAAGGCTGAACAATTAGGTTTGGATCGCAAAAAATAAATATTTTCTCTCAAAGTTAAGATGTAGCATTCATAATTTCATGCACTTATGTTGTATCAAATTATTCATATTGCACCAAACTTACAATGTAATTATGTCATATTAAAATTTTACTTAAATTTTTTTCTAGATTTGTTCTATCACTACTAGAAAATTAGGCTTTTGAGACACAACAAAATTTGTCTTAAATTATAAATTTGCTGTCTCAAAATATTTTTGAGACGGTGATGAGACGGTAATGTAGCCGTCCCCAATACAAGCGTCTCAAAAAAATATTGAGACACTTGCACTGTCTCAAATGCGATTTAAGACGGTGAATGAGACAGTTGTTAAATTGTCTCAAAAATATTTAAGACAGTTATTTTTTGTCTCAAATGTTATGTCTTATCCTGTGAAAATACTAGAGACGCCAAATTGAGATGGTAATGTGCCGTCTCAAATAAAAGTGAAGACAGTAAATTACTGTCCCTAATGTTTTTATTTGTTAGATACACCATTTGTGATAAAAATTAACAAATATTTACTATACAAATTAATCTAGATCAAAATTCTTGAATTGTCATTTCAAAATAAAAGGTTCCATGTCGACATTTATCCAATAATAGAAATGTATACATATCCATCATTAATTTGATAAGAAAAAACTACTATTCCAAAGTTACATAAGAGAAAGCCTAAAAACAACTCTTCATGATCTGGAGATAACTTCTATGATCCTTCTTCATCAGAATCCTGAACATTAAGAAAAAAAACTCTTTTTAGAAATAGACAATTTAACAAAGCCTATTGAATTCTAGAAGTGTGCATAAAATTTATTGTTCAGAAATAGAAGATATATATTGTTCAAAAAAATTAATAAATAGAACTTTTCAATAACAAATTTCATCATCTAACACATATAATCATGTTTCTTGCAATTATATATATTAACCAAAAAAAATGCTTGTGAAAGCAACTATCAATGTACCTGTTGGTTCTTTACCCATTTTGATTAACTCATTTGAATGTTCATTGGATAACAAGGGTTGAGTACCATTTCATCCATCCCAACAAAATCATCTTCTAATCCAAAATCATGGCTATTGTTGGCACCAAAAACATCTTGAACCATCCTAACCATATTATCATCTGTATCCATATCACTTGTACCTCCAAAAGATGAGGTTGTTTGTTGAGAATTGTAAGTTTCCCCATAGTAAACCCAAACTCTATATTTATTATAAAAGCCTCTAACAATAATATGCATCTTAGCATCTGCCTTAGAGACAAAATAACGATTCTTGCAATCATAACATGGGCAATAAATTCTTCTATCTTCAGTCTTGTCTTTGTAAGCAAACTCTAAAAATTCATCAACTTTTCTCCTATATTCTTCTAAATTCCTATTCTTTGAATCAATCCAACTTTTTTCCATATCACCGGTCTTTATCGAGGAACAGTTTACTGATAACATTCATAAAAGAAAAACTAGTTTGTCAGATTTATACATTTATGAAAAATAAGTTGTATGCTTTTGACAATTGTATCATTATATAACCGAATAAAAGTTAGTTCTTACTACATGGATAACACTTACAAGTACAATTAAATTTTAACTAATGAATGAACAATACCTTTTCTAGAAGTTCTCTCCAATGCGCCAAAGCTCTAACTTCAGAACTGTCAGTATTCAGTGCCTACAAAAATAGAAGATGAGTATCAGCTTGCATAAAAATTAACTTCAGTTGATGAGTGTTTGTAATAAAAATTAACAAAATCACATCTAACATGCTGAAATCTGAACTATATCTCATCATGAATCTCACCGTGCAGAATTCTATAATATGCAATCATACCGCAGAACAAAGTAATCTATAAGCAACATATGAAATCTCAATTTGCATATGAAATCTGAGCTATAATACACAGAACAAATTCTTAAGCAAAAATAGAATATGAAACTATGAAACTTACAATTGGCATATGAAATCTGAGCTATAATACAGAACAAAGTAAAGCAGTGCTGCCGGAATCAATGCCTAACGGTTGCTCATCTTAGGTGGGTGCTTCCAGGTTTGCTTCTCTTCGGCGGCGACGGGATTTGTTGAGGCGGCGATGGGATTTGTTGAGGCGGAGCCGGAAAGGAGCAGAGAGACCTTCCCACTCAGCGCCGACGAGATTTGTTGAGGCGGAGCCGGAAAGGAGCAGAGCGACCTCCCCACTCGGCGCCGACGAAATTTGTTGAGGCGGCGACGGGATGCTTGAGGAAGGGATGTTTGAGGACGGCGACGGAATGTGTTGAGGAGGTGACAGGATTTGTTGAGGCGGAGCACTCGACGCCAACAGGATTTGTTGAGGCGGCGACGGGATGCGACGGGATGTTTGAGGACGGCGACGTTAGGGTAGGGTAATATGTTAAAACATTTAATTATAATTAAAGAACGTTTGGGTGTTTGTTAAAACATTTAATTATAATTAAAGAGTTTTAGGGTAATATGTACGTCATATTTTAGGGAAAATTTTTATTTATTTATTAATTTATAAATCTAATAAAACGTTAGGGTAAAATAGATTGTTAAAACATTTAATTATAATTAAAGAGTGTTAGGGTAATATGTACGTCATGTTTTAGGGAAAATTTTTATTTATTTATTAATTTATAAATCTAATAAAAATATTTATGTAAATGATTTTAGATTTGTATTAATTTATAAATATTAATTTATAAATAACTAAAGAGATTTTTTAATCATTTATTAATTTATAAATATAATTAAAATGATTTTATAAATGTAAGTAACAACGATTTTAAATTTTTATTAATTTATAAATATTAATTTATATTTGTCTAAATATTTATATACGTGTATGGTTTTGTTTCTTTTTTAGACACAATCAAAATAATTTGAGACAAATACTTTTTTATCGTCTTATTTGAATGTCTTATATAATTATATCTTTAACCGTCTTTATTAGGTGTCTTATTTAATTGAATTTGAGACAACATTTTAAATAC
>NC_133876.1:847118-884423 GCF_044706935.1 Curcuma longa | reverse complement strand
ATTTCACAACAACAATAATGCATACTTCAACATGAACAAAATACAACTGTATAAACTTACATTTCACAACAAGTCACAATTTCGTTTCACAACAAATAGATTTTTAAATCATTCAAATTTATATTTACAAAACAGTTTGTCCCTAAGGATTACGATCCACTTATTTATGCTTGGGTCATACACTTCGACACTTGATAAGCAATCACCGTAGGAATCAATTCCACCTACAACATATATATAACCATCAAGCTCGGCACAGGCAAAGTCACAACGAAAAATATTCATCTTGACCATTGTGCTCCATCTGTAAAACAGAAAAACTTTCTTAGATTAATATTTGTGGACAGATATTATGCAGTGGAGCAGTATTGAATGAATCAATTAATTAATCATGATAAACAAAGTGTCTAGACAGACACCACAATCAATCATAAAAATGACAGAATTAGGCAACAAGATGAAATCATGGTTCATTGGAGGTCAATGCATAAAACATAATAATTACTTCAATACAGATAAGTGGCTCAATAACTAATACATCGTCCTTGAGATGATGTATTTTCAACTTCATTAGAGGAATTGGATGTAGAGAAGGCAAAAAAAAAAAGTTGGCCAATAGTCTCAACAGTACTACATTCTTTTACATGTCTGAACATTATCATGTGTTAGACCGAGCTATTTGGGATAATTATATGGTTCTTGTCTCTACAATAAACACTACTCAAGGCTATATCACAATGCAAAGCATGTTAGTTGTTTGGTTCCTGATGTATCCATGAAAGTTGTTTGGTTCCATATGTTTTTTAGTCATCCAACATATGACTCTCTTTATTTACTTATTCCAGAAACAAAAACAGCTTTTGAATAGTGTTTTAAATGAAATAGAATAAATAGAAACAGAAGATTATTGCCAATTTACTTTGTGCACGGCCAAGGAGAACGTAACTTACGTGAAGGGGAGAAGGATCTTAATTTTCCACATTAAAGCCCCCCTTTCTTTTTCATCCATGAACCTTTCTAACAAGATAGCAGATATTATATCATTCAATATAAGTACAAAATTACTAGCTATTAAATAGTTAGCAAAAAAATTACTTTGCAACTCATGGAGTTCCTTTCATTTTCCATAAACACGGACAAAATCTTATTAGCAGCAACATGAAAAACAAACTTCTAGTCCCATAGTTCAAGCTCAAAAAAAAAAGGAAGAAGAATGTTATAGCAGAGTTCCATCTACCCAAGGAAGTTCATGATCACCAGGTGGAGCACCAAGTTGTAGAGAACAAAATCAGCAAACGCTCGTTCAGGTGGAAGATCCTGAAATTATTTTTTTATTGAAATTATTTAGAAGAAGAGGAGTCTCACTGGCGAGGATCGAGACGGGGGACGAGGAGTGCGGAGGAGGAAGAAGAGGAGTGCGACGACGGCGATCGGGACGGGGAGCGACGGCGGCGACGAGCTTGTAGCAGCGCATGGTGCCTTCAGACACTATCCGAAGGCACCGCCTTTGGGCACATGAAGGAGAGGGCGCGAGGGCAGCAGGGAACCGAAGCGGATGAGCGACGGGGGAGGAGAGGAGATCAGTGAAGGAGAGGCGCGAGGGCGGCAAGGAACCGAAGCGGATGAGTCGTTCGATGTAATTCCTCTATGAGGAGTGCTGGAGAGGAGTGTTTGGTGATGGTTGAAAGGGGAAGTGAGGCACCCTTCGCGCTGTCCGAAGGCACCGCCTTTGGGCACATGGAGGAGAGGGGGCGGCTGGCGGCGGTGTGCTTCGATGACCTCGCTGGCGGCGGAAGCGATGGCGGAGGCGTCACATGGAGGAGAGGGCGCGGCTGCAGTGGGCGAGGGCGGCGATGGGATGCCGCGCGATTTTGAGGTTTGGCCGCGCGATTTGGGAGAGGCGGGATTTTGTAGGATTTTGCTTCGTTTCGGCCACGGTGGAAGATGAACAGTGAAACTCCTCGCCACGTCGGCTGTCGCGCACGCAGTCGCGTAAACTCATCGCGCAGGATATCAATCCTATATATATATATATATATATATATATATATATATATATATATATATATATATATATATATATATATATATATATATATATATATATATATATATATATATATATATACGGTTTTGATATGCCGCGCGACATATCCCGCGCAACCGTCCGCGACTCCTCCGACGTTCGCTGCTTCTCCGCCGCTGTTCACCGTCGTCCGACCACCAACGGCCGCCGGACCGGATGCGTTGGAAGGCCAACTCGCCGGCGCTCCGGCCGGACCCGGATTCCCGCCGGATTGTGGCCGGAATCCGGCCGAAATCCGGCCAAAAACGTGACAGAGCCTCTGTTGGGCGATTCCGGCCGAAATCGGCCGGATTCCGGCCGAATCACGGCCGGAGACCGGCCGCGGTCGACGCGCCCGGCGCCGGCGCGTCGACCGCGGCCGGTCTCCGGCCGCGATTCGGTCGGATTCCGGCCGATTTCCGCCGGAATCGGCCAACAGCGCCTCTGTCGCGTTTCTGGCCGGATTCCGGCCACAATCCGGCCGGAATCCGATGCCAATGTGTGCGCCGTCGAGTTGTGATTCCAACGAGTCCGAAATTGCGGCCAACGGTGATCGGACGGCGACGAACGGCGACGATGAATGAGAGGAGGTCGGCTGTCGCGGAGGAGTCGCGCGGCGTTTGTCGCGCGGCATATCATTCCTCTATATATATATATACTATGATCCCCAACAATATCAAAAACATGCTTGTCTAAGAACAAGAATCAGGTGGTAGTACCACTAGACTATAAGTTGAGCATCATCCGACTCACCTCCACTTTGCATATGATAAAAAAAAGATGGGTATAAGAAGGATACTGATCCTAAGGAAGGTAGTGGAAGGCTGAACAATTAGGTTTGGATCGCAAAAAATAAATATTTTCTCTCTAATTAATTTAAGATGTAGCATTCACAATTTCATGCACTTTTGTTGTATCAAATTATTCATATTGCACCAAACTTACAATGTAATTATGTAATATTAAAATTTTACTTAAATTTTTTTCTAGATTTGTTATATTTTTTATGTTTTTTATATTACAATCGAACTATTCAAACAAATCTATGTACAATTGTCTCTTATATAACATCCATCTCTATATATGTACTAGATGATATAAGGAGAAATAGATATCAGAGTCTTGTATATCTTTGATGATTTGGATTCTAATCATAATCCATGAACATAATCAAACTTTCAACTAGATTTTTAAAATCATCAAAGATGGATAGAAAATTTTCATTCTTTATTGTTCTCGCAAAAAATAAGATTTTCTTATCATTATAGAAAGTCATCGTCTCCTATTAAAAAATATATATAATTATTAAATTATGATTTTCATATTACTCTTCTGCAAGTACGTTTACCTCCTCTTTATAATAATATGGATGTTCAATTACATTATATTCCTTACAACTTTAATAAAATAAATAAATATCATATCATTAATAAAAATATTAAAAAGAAATGTTCATACAATGTCAAACATATAATTATAAAATTAATTTTAATTTAACATGCATCTTCGAGTTGAACCACAGTTTTTAAGTCGTCATGATGATTAAATAAAAGTTTTGCCTGATTTCTTTTATTTTTTTAGAAATTATCTTTTTTAAAAACAACTAATAGATTGCTTTAATCTTTTATGAAGAAAGAGAAATTCAAATGTAAAGACAAAATAATATTGAGAAATATCATTGGGTTTTAATTATAATATCTTTTACGCTCTATTTGGATAGGGTGTGAGAAAGTTTTAGAAAGAAAATGGAGGGAAAGTAAGGGAAAGAAAGAAGAAGTAAATCAGTTATGTTCTCCTTATTTAGAAAGAATAGAAGGTTCATGATGCAGGAGGATTTGAAGATTTTTAATTTTTTTTTATTTTTAATAATTTTTAGAGTTTTTAGTATTTAGAGTAGTTTTAAAAAGTTTATTTTTTTTATTTTTTAAATCTATTTAGGATTTTGAGTTTGTTAAAAAAAATTTTCCTTTTTATTAGGAATCTTTCTTTTCGAGTTTGTTAAGAAATTTTCCTTTTTATTAAAAATCTTTCTTTCCAAGTTTGTTAAGAAATTTTCTTTTTTAGGAATCTTTCTTAAGATCTGAGTCTATATAAACATCTTATAAGTTGATGTTTAAAAAGCAGTTTGGTTGATTAATAAAATTTTTCTTTTTTTAGCAAAAAACCTAGAATCAGCGCCATCGCAGCCTTCTACCCGTTTTTTCCAATTTTTCAAATTTGTTCTCTCCTCAATTCTCTTCCAATCTTCCGCCTCTAGAATAATCGCTATTCTGCTCGGTGTCAGTTGGTATCAGAGCTTTTAGATCCGATGGATCGTCGTCATGGTGGTTATCATAGTCGTGACAGACAAGTTCCGACAGAGGAAGTCTCACATCGTGAACGTTACACGCAAGACGAGATTCGTGATCTACAGAGGCAAGTTACAAAGTTATCCCAGTGTCTAGCAGCATAAGATCGTAGAAGTAAACTCTCAGATCTGATGGATCATCGTCGAGGTTGTGATTTCCTGTCCTTGTCATGGAAAGGGATGTGAAGAAGGAAGAGAGTTAGATCCTGAGTAAATATATATATATATATACAAATCAAAGATAAAATTGATACAGAATTATAAATCTATATATTTTAAACAAATAAAAAAATCTAAAACAATTATTAACTATATATATTTATAAATCTATATATTTTAAACAAATAAAAAAATCTAAAACAATTATTAACTATATATATATATATATATATATAGTTAATAATTGTTTTAGATTTTTTTATTTGTTTAAAATATATAGATTTATAATTCTGTATCAATTTTATCTTTGATTTGTATAAATTTAAAATTGTTTTTTGTCTATTTTTTATATATTTAAAATAAAATTTTAAATTGATATAATACAGTCTCAAATTTATAATTTATAATTATTTATATTTATGAAAATTTATATATATAATATATAGCTTAAATTCAATTTGAGATAAGGAATTGTTAAGACAAATATAATACGTCTCAAATTTGTATTTATTTTTATTTACAAAAAATTATTTGTAATTTTTCTCTCAAATTTATTTTAAATTTTATCTCAATTATTTTTAGGTATTATATTTTATTAAAGTGAAATTAATTAATAATTCTATAGTAAATTCATCAATAAATTTTATTTTATTTAATTTTTTCAAAACTCCATCTTTATAGTTTTGATTGATATATTAAATTTTCTCAATCAAATTTTGTTTGATGCATTAAATTTATCAACTAAATTGTTTATTGATAATTTTATTAAAAAATTTTAAAAATTGAAATTGGGCATCACACTAAAATTTTACTGATAAAATTTATACCAAATGAATTTTTTATTACATTTTAAATTTTTTTAGCTATTGAAATTAATATAATTATGAGCTAAATTTTGATCAATAAATTAGTTTTCATTTATTAAATTTATTTACTGTCAAGATGACTTCTAAATAATACATTTAAATTTTTATCGGCCAAGATTAATTGAAAATTTATTTTGACAAATGAATAATAATTACCCACCAAAACTCAATTGATTGATATTTTTTAATATTTTATCTATCAAAATCAATTTTTTAAATATTTTACTGGTTAAATTAAATAAAATTTGTCCAATAAACTACTGCCAAAATATAGTTTGGCTAAGAATATTTCGCCTAGTGGCGCATATATCATATCACCTTTTATAATCGGAATACATATAGAACTTAGATTAAAGTAACTAAATAACATGTGCTGTTATTTTGCACAATATTATTCTGTTCGCGTGTAGCACATTAATAGGCCCTCACTCTTAATCCAATATTACAACTAATCAAATATGTAATGAAGTACCACGTAGCTAGAAGGATGATATAGATATATATTCTTAGGTGCCATTGGATGAAGGTGTTAGAGCACACTTAGCTTTTTCAGAACTTTGAATTCATATATATATACTCTCTAACAAGATCTATGCATATTGAAAGCTAAGTCAACATCGAAAATTATAATTAATCATATCGATCGAAACCTAGAACTCACTATATAATTGCAATTGCAGGTTGACATGCATTAGCAGATCAGCTTCTACTCCTAGTGCAGGAACCATCTGAAATCATTTCGATCGAGTGGCTGAGTCTACGTAGACTACATCGTCTTCGCGAAACGCCCTTTCACCCTAGGCCTCATCTCAGCATAGGCCTTCCTCGAGGCATACCGTATCCGCTTCTCGTACCTCCTCTTCTTCCTCTTCTCTCTGTACCTCATGATCTTGGCTTCCCTCTCCATCGTCAGGTCATCACCTTGCCCGACCATCATGCCGCCGTCTCCGACAGCTTTGTCTCTATCGTTTAAAGAGTCCAAGAACGACATCTACAAACAAATCCGGAAATATATTCAATTAGTGCTCATCAGATCACATGCATGACACATGAAATAAAATACAATGCAAATAAATTGCTTTTAATATCTAATTTAATCTTAGCTCCAGTTATGCCCCTACAATGCCCAAAAACTTGTATGAGGTGATCAAAGTAATCGAATTCCACTCACGAGGGTGGCGCTAGATGCCGCCGCCTGCCCCACTGCCAGCGCCGTCGGCATCGATACAGCAGGTATCGTCTCCAGCGGCCTAGCGGAACTGCTCAGGCAAACATCCAACGCCAGGCCGAGTCTAGAGTTGCCGCCTCCTCCCCCCAAGCCATCTAGGTACCGGAATCCCCTGGCGGTCGTTGCCGGGGGTTCCTCCAGTACTGGTGGATCCTCCTCCTTGCCATCGTTTAGCATCCAGGCGACGGAGTCCTCATGCCCAAAGAAATGGAACTCGCGCATGGGCGCGTTGAACTGGCCTGGGAGGGCGCAGTTGAGGTCGGTGCAGTGGGGGCACGAGCCTCCGCCGGCGCTGCCGCACACGTCACACAGGTTGGAGTCCGACATGACTGCAATAATCATGTGACCACGAATGGTTGGCCGGGGAAGGGAGAGGGGAGAAGGACTTAATTAAGAATGGAGGTCGGTTAGGGTTGAGGGTTTAGCCTCTGTAGAGCTACAGCGTTCCATGTCTAAACACTACTGTCACAGGATTGCACCCAAGGTATCTCCTAAACCTTTTGCTCATATTCATTCTTTTTCTCAATGACTCTTTTTATTTTTATCAAAAGGTAGATATATATTCTTTAACTTTCTTTTTTTTTCAATCTAAAATACTAGTTCTGATTAAGAAAACAAAACAAGATTAATTGGTCTGTATACCAATTAGGAAATTAAGGTGAATTTTTATGTACAGAAGAAATTAATGCATGATGGTGAAGTGACCTTTTTTGCATTGCTGTCGAAGTTTGAGTGAAGGTGGAAGAAGGAGATCGATCGTCTAGTGCACTAGAGAGATCTAGAGAGCAATTATACCATTCATGTCAAATCATGAAATTAATAGATTAGCCGGAATAATAAAAGTTTTGATCCTGTGAATATCTTGCAGAGCAGAACAGCTGAAGATCGAAGCAATTCATTTAATTTCTGTTGAACAGTTCCTACGAGGGGAAATTAGAGAATTAGTTTAGCTAGAGTTTGTGGTGGGAAATGAAAGGACTCTTGTCTTGCTTTAAGCTACCAAAGCCATGTGGTTTACACCCAGCTGCAAGATTTTGCATCAACTGAAAAAAAAAAATAAAGAACAAAGAAATCTTGATGAGAGATTGGATAGGACATGCAGCATCTTGCTTCACATGAATTATGATTGATAGGATAGAAGGCTCAATATTAGACTTAGTATCTGAAAGATACTTAGGATTAATTAATTAAGCAACCTAAGCAAGTCAAATGCATTGAGAAAAATATATATTGTGAAGTCTATTATACTCTTTATCCTATAACCTAATTAAATATTATCATAATCAAGTAAATAAATTAACTTTTTTTTATTTAATGAATGATCAAATTGAAGAATATAAACTTTTGTTTTTTACTTTAGTTACTATATTCTATTCCTTAGGATAATTATTCTTTTGGCTCATTCAGAAACCAAAAGCTATTTCCTTTCGAAAAGAGATCATTCTTTATTTTAGTGCGGCCCACTTATTATGTATGAAATTAATATTACGGATGTAGATAATGTTTTGGTTAATTTCTATTTCATTTAGAGAGAGATCATTTTCTATTTCAATGTTTTTCACATATTTATGGATGACATATTTATAAAATATCTTTGGCATTGTGATATATGGTAATGAGGTCGTTACAATACTATTAGCGTAACGATCTTATAATTAATTGTTTGGAGGTCATCATAGATGCTTATATATAAAAGTACATATATACTTATAAAACCCTAGCAATTACCATACTTATTTAGATCCAATTAATAAAGCTCCACTTATCTTTTGTTTCTCTCTTTTGTCAACTCCAATATGTGAGTGCGACCATACATGCTCCCAAGTGATTTTGGAAGATTGTATATGTTATTGAGTTTGATCATGTTCCCTAAGGATGTTTTGATATGTTCAGAAAAATATTTAAGTTAGATTTAATTTGTTTGTATTATTGATATGTATGCATGCATTAAGTTTGCAAGAACTTGGCAAGTTATGCATGGGGCCAGTAACTCAATAGGGTCGAGTTGTGCTGGTTGATTTAGTATGACCAAGTTGTCTTGATTTGATTCGATACATCAGAAGTCTAATATGAGATGGATTTGGAGGTGATTAGAGAAAAATGTACGAGACATTCGAAAGACTAAAAAGTTCCTTGCAAAGTGGACTCTAGGATGAGAAACATAACGTTTTGACGACTTTGACAACTTAGAACAAGTTGAGTTTATAGGTGAATGACGAAGGATAGTGTGGGTTGTCTGAAGGATTAGAAAAATTCTTATCGAAGCTACTTCAAAGTGGCTCGAAATGAGGTGTACTCTATAAGTGACCAAGCAAAGGATGATATGCGGAGCAAACTTAGAGGGTTTAGTGTATTAAATGGACTAAGGACTTGACAAAAATGAACTTAAGGGCAATATAAAAATTGTGACAACTTGAAGACCTAGAAAATGATGAGAAGTGAGAGATTATGAGTTACTTGTAATTTAGATTCGCTATTTTGAGCAACATTATGGAAGGTTGATGTGAGTAAAAATAGATAGGGGTACCTAATTAATTAGTTGTTTGTAGAGAGCCTTTAACCAAAATCCTCTAAATGAGCAAATTATGAGTAGAATGGGAAATTTGGATAATGATGGATACAAAATGGTTGTGATATGCATAGAAGTCTTAAATATCATGAAACTAGTAACGACCATATGGATTGCATGATTGCTTGGGTTGAATTAGAAAAGAGACTTAAAAAAATCAAACAATTGATTACAATATCCAATTTCAAATTAACAAATTAAAGATAACATTGAAAGCAAGTGTTAACGAGAATAATCTCCATTGTGAAAAGCATTTGCCAAAAATACTTTGGCCTTTTGAGGAGATGATGAGAAACTTTATGTCAAGAATAATGGACTATTTTTGTAAATAATAGAAATGGTTGTTGAGTTTGATCTAGTGATGAAGGAGCATGTTCGACGTTGTGAAGCAAGGGAATCTCAATATATATATTTTAGTCCCAAAATTCAGAATGAATTGATAGTGACTTTGACAAATGAAGTGAAAAAGAGCAATCATTGTAAAAGTTAAACATGCAAAATATTTTTCAATAATACTTAATTGTATTTCAGATGCAAGTCATCAAGAATAAATGTCTCTAATGCCACGATGCTTGGATAATTCGACAGACACACCAAAAGTAGAAGAATATTGGGTTTAGTTTTTAAAGGTGGATGACACATCAAGTCTTGGGTTATCAAGTGAACTTTTGATTATGTTAACTAGAGTTGGGCTTGACATTGATGACATAAGAGGACAGAGGTATAACAACGGGTCTAACATAAGTGGAAGACACAAAAGTATACAAAAAAGATTGTTGGAAATAAATCCTAGAACTTTTTATATACCATGTGATTGTCATAGTCTTAATTTGACCTTAGTTGATATGATGGAATGTTATCCTAAAGCCAAGTCCTTCTTTGGAGTGGTGTACACATTTACACATTATTTTCTTCCTCTACAAATAGACGAAATTTTTTTAAAGATAACCTACCTAGTTTGACCGTTAAGCCACTATCACATACTCGTTGGGAAAGTCATGTTGAAAGCGTAAAAGTCATAAAAGAGTAAATTGTACATATAAGAGATGTTTTACTTGACTTGATGGAAATTGTTGAAGATTCTAAAACAAAGAGTGATATTGAGACTTTAGTATTATCTTGGAATGGTAATATAGTATAACTTGTTACTGTTGGGTTGCAAGGGTGCAAACATAGTCCCACATCTAAAGTATATGGAAAAGATCATGGGGTTAAAAGGATGGAAAGTATCTCCATTGGTATAAGGTATTTTGGGGAGAGTCCAAGAACAAAGTCATGAGGGCTTAGGCCCAAAGTGGACAATATCATACCATTATGGAGATATTTTGATTCCATCGGTACTAACAAGTGGTATCAGAGCGAAATCGCTCTTCACCGGACTAACCGCCGGATGAGCCATGATCCAGATCTAACCATGTGGTTTGAACCTTAAACAAAGGAAGTGGGTGCTCCCGTATCTGAATCAAGAGGACCAGACACTAGGTGAGAAGCTAGTCCTAGTAGGTCGGGTGGACCGAAGGACAAAAAGTCCTAGTTGCGACTAGGTAAGAAGTCTTAGTAGGTCGGGTAGACTGAGGGGCAAAAAGTCCTAGCTGCGGCTAGGTGGGAAATCCTAGTAGGTCGGGTGGACCGAGGGGCAAAAAGTCCTGGTGGATCGAGGATTCAGACATCAAAAATGACTTTGAGGGGGGCCTGTGGTCCTTTGTTTGAGGGGGGATTGTTGGGTTGCAAGGGTACAAACATAGTCCCACATCTAAAGTACATGGAAAAGATCGTGGGGTTAAAAGGATGGAAAGTATCTCCATTGATATGAGGCCTTTTGGGGAGAGCCCAAGAACAAAGCCATGAGGGCTTAGGCCCAAAGTGGACAATATCATACCATTGTGGAGATATTTTGATTCCATCGGTACTAACAGTTACGAGCAATAAATCCTATGAGTAAGTTTATTCAATCTGAGTATATAAATATTGATATTGCAATCAATCTCTTACAAGCACTTAATCAATTTCTTGATGAGTTTAAAGAAGAGGGGTTTGCTAGTGCCATGAATAAAGTTATACAAATGGCAAGTGAAATGGGGATTAAATCTAAATTTTGAGAAAAATACATCATTCAAAGAAAGAAACAATTTGATGAAAGTGACAATGATGATGTGATACAATCAGGTGAAGAATTTTTTAAAGTTGAATATTTTCTATTAATAATTGATCAAACTCAAGCTTCTCTTCAAGTTTAAGTTTGAACAATTTAAACAATATCAAGAGATTTTTAAATTTTTATTGAATTTGGAGAAGTTAAAGAGTGAGCCTTTAATGGTGAGTCTTATCAAGTTTACTAACTTGATGAAGTCTTATATGGAGCTTCAACAATTTTTGAGTCACGATGAACGCTTAGACATTAATGGTGATGAGTTCTGTTCAAAGTTAATGGTCGTGAAATGATATTTAATAAATGAAAAAAGAGCAATTGATATGTTACAATCTCTAGCAAAATTGAATGGTTAAATACTTACATTGCCTATAAGATTTTGTTAATCATACCAGTTGTTCCGGCCAAATGTCACCGATAGTCAATCCACCAGTCAAGGAAATGCCACCTCAACCCTAGCGGGCCCCGGCAGGAAGGAGACATGCGAGATTACCACAAACAAACGGATTAGCTGGTGCCGGGGGTCCCCACAGGCCACTCCGACGCTCAAGTCAGTTTTCGGTGAAGATGGAGGAAGAAAGAATAGTAGTAGTAGTAGTTGTCAAATGCGAAAGTCGAGAGAGAAAACTTGTACCTGCATGGGAATTGATATACCTACGAGGCGAACATTCTATCTGTCAGGGGGGCAGGCTATGGTGGTATCGGGGGGAACAGATCCTGGACTTTGCTAACATCTACACCAGTAGGGCGGCATCTAGGAAACATGGACGATATGCCTATAACTGTTCAACGGCTCGATGCTGTACGTTATCTTTGTCGTTTAGCTATGGGTAGAAAGTTGGCAGCAATGACGCGGTATGGCGTGGAGACATAACCATAGCCTTTCCCCTCTACGACAGTTCGCACGCTTGATTGTCTGCATCATATTTGTCTGTTAGCTAGAAGACTTGAGCCGGGATTGATGTCGGAGTGGGAGGGGATGTCCGGGACCGGTGATGGCCAGGATTACCTGGGTAAGCTGGGTGAACTGGATAGTCGAGCCGAGCAGGTAGACTGAGTAGCCTGAGTGATTAGATTGCTGACGGTGGGACGAGGCAAGTTACCCGGGACCGACCACAGTGAGGATCAGCCGGGTAAACGAAGTGTTGTAACGAGCAGGCCGGGCAGGCTGAATGGCCTGAATGAACTGAGCAAACTGACTAAGCTAGGACAAGTTAAGCGATGGATGACCCGGGCGACGATGTTGGAGTGATGCGAATACTCGGAACTGACGCTAGTTGGGCTTACCCGGGTAGATGGAGTAAATGCCCGTGCGGGCCGGACAAATCGATGAGTATGGGTAAGCTAAGTAGACTGATCATTAAAGGACTTGCGTGTTTATGTTGGAGCGAGGCGTTTATCCGGGAATATCCTTTACTAGGCTTAACCGGGTAAACGGATTGAGAGACCTAACAGGCCAGGTAGACAGGGTTATTTAGACAGACTGGATCGACCGTTCCCTGGATAACGAGGCCTGGGTTCATAGGACAATGTTGACCGTGGACCCCGGGACCGGCCAAGCTGGACTGCCTGTTGACCTATCCTGTCACGTCAAGCCCGGGCAAGACTCACCACATCACCAGTAATAGTTTCATTGATAGAAAAAAGTTTCTCGAAGTTGAAATTAATCAATATTATTTTCGATCAATCATGTCACATGATAGACTAAATAAACTAGCAATGTTGTCATTTGAAAAAGAAATAGTCCGACAATTAAATTATATAAATTTGATAAATATTTTTACCTTTAAAATAGCTAGATGAGTAATGTTTATATAATTATTTTAAATATTTATTAATTTTTTATTGATGGAATATATTATTTTAGATTTATTTATGTATATAGTGTATTTATTATTTACAAATTAAATTTTACAATTATTTATCGTAATAAAAGGGTCCATTTTTTATTATTAGCTTCGGCCCATCGTACTCGAGCAAATTCTCTCACGAGACAGCAAGGGCAGGCCGTATTAGATCCGTTTCTATGTGATCTTTGTCTAGCATTATGCAAATCCTACCGAATCGGCTTGGAATCGAAAGAGATGAAGAGACGACGAGAATTCCAATCCCATCTCCATCTCCATCTCCTCGCTTTGGTGAGTGTGCAGCGGTCCGCTTCGCCCACATTTCGCTAGCTGTTCCTTGATCGACCGTCCCTCAGCGCTCAGGTGTTGTTACCTCTCATTTCCTTCTTCCACTTCAATGTTGTTCTGCAACGACTCGTATCAAAAAAAAAAAAAAGTTGATCTTTTGATGTGCTGCTTGGTCTCTTTCATTAATTACCTTATTCAATCTTCTTGATACGTCACCTGCCCTTGAGATTTCTTCAATCTTATCAAAACCTCCTCGGACTGCATTCTGTATTGATCAATGCAGTATCGTGTTTGATGTTTCTTCTCATTGAAGTAAACAACCGATTTGCTTCTTTCCTATAAGAGGGTTAATTTAGCCTATATATCGTCTTTAAGCTTCTAATAGAACTTGCCGATCGATCTGTGGATTTTAGGCTTGTGTTCAAAGTAATTGTTAATTTTAGTTGTTTTCTCGGAATCAGGGTTTTGTTTCTGAATGAATCCTAGTAAAGTGTAAATGATTTGTTCTGTAGGTGCCATAGCTGGTTATTGAGTAATGGATAGCTCGCAAAAGAAGCATTTGCTTGACCAAGCTATATATTTCTCCAATAGTATAGGGCTACAATTTGTACCATACGATGAATTGTACAGGATGAAAGTGACATTTCTTGAACGATATATACGATGAGGATAAAACTGATCTTTCGACGCTAGATGACTCTAAATTTACCGATCGATGACAAATTAAATTATTAAATTCAAGAAGCCTATTAATAGCTCTCATGGATCATGGGAAGGGAGGTGGCTTTGTGAGAGGTAGAAAAAGGATCAACAAAAAGGCCTACGTACTGCATGCAGAAACTCTACTCAACAAGCAAATTAGCGGTAGATCTCACTCAATATAGAATTTGGTGTTGGTCGGTGATGCCGGACAGCCGGAGGAGATGGAAATTGATATCAGATCGTCGAGACTAGTGTTCAACACTATCTCCGTAAAACGATGTGGCTGCTCCACTATTGCGCGCGCGTAGCGAGCCACGGGCTCACATATGCGAGTACCTGTTCGCCCGTGAAAATTAAAGAGAGCACATAGCTTTTTGTGTTAACTCTATTAACACAGTAACATTAATAAAGAAGGGAAGCTTATTGAATTTTACCGATGTGGGACTATTCCTCATGTACTTCCTTATATAGTATTAATTAACAATTAATATATTCTGGACTGACTTTAAACAATTAATTTTTCATTCACCTTTAATCGATTTTGAGCAAATTAATAGTCTAGATTTATCTACGCGAAATGTAGATTTCGATTTTAAAGTTAATTTCAATTTTCATCGATTGATGGCACCTCAATTTTTCACAAAACCATATTAGTCCTTTAATGTCCCAATATCCAATAATCCCCCACATGAATGAAAATTAATACGTGTATACATGCTGACACTTTACAAGAATCCAATCGATAAGTCATGCATCGGGAGAGGTAACTAATTGTGTCTTTGAACCTTCCGTAGTGGAATGCTATCGAGCATACTAGGCTGCGCAGTGAACATGATATCTTGAACTGCTCAGCTGTTGGTGTATACTAAGATAATAACACTCACACAGAGACTTATCTCACCTACTTTAGGTTCTCATGGTTGATTCTATTTCAACCATGGACATCGTTTTGGATTCATAAGTATTTTATTGAAGCAGTCTGTCTTCACACTCATATAGGCGACACTTCTATCAAGAGTATCTTACCATACTCCACCTTATAAAGATATAGAAGTCATTAAAAACATAAGCTTAACCTCACTACATGTGGTACGACAACACAAATTCATCCTAGGATTGGGATAGAGATAATATATCTCGTGTGCTATAACACAACTTCTGTAATTTCGTTGTCCTATTAAACCAAGATCTTAAGATCTTCAGTCAACAAGATTAGGTTACTGCTATAATCGTTTTTAATTTTAATCTAATTCTCTCGATGAACAGTATACTTGATCTCAATTTAGCCCCTTCGTTAGAGGATCAACCAAATTATCTTTGGATTTGACATATATATAGTAGATTGCAATCACTTCATTCGAGATTAACTGCCTAATGATATTGTGTCTATGACATATATGTTGTGACTTACCATTACACATATACTCTGTGTCATTCCATTCGTCGATTGACCAGTGTATAAGTACAGCGGACCATTATTTCTGAAATTTTAAAAAATTGCATACTTTAATTTAAAATAAAAGAAAACACATAATTAAAATATATGATTTTTTTCTGGCGGTCGTGTAGGTTTTTATTGTGCAGTGGATGTTAGAGTTTCCTGTTATTAATTACTATTCATTGTGTTTGCTGATTAATTTGTGCTTCTCATCCGATCCATCTAATTAAATTGCAGGAAGAAAGTTGAAAAATACTGAATCCATTGCAACATGCATTTCCATATGGCCAGTTTCCTCTCGATCGATCAGAGGAAGAGGTGTTCAACTCTCTCAACCAGAAGAAGAAGAAGAAGATGACACTAATCTCCTCGATCGATATACAACCTGAATACTGTATGGTTATACAGTACGAGATAGCCAAATTAACTAGCAGTTATTATGAGAAAAATATACAGAGGTGGAATCGCAGAGGCATGCAGCATGATCGGACAAGCTTTTTGGAGCATGCAGATCGAGCTAGCCACTTTATATAAAGATCAAGAAGCAGAAGCAGATGGTGCCGTGTTTGTGGTTCCATCTGTCCACGCTTCTGTGCAACGTACCCTACAAGCACATGCACCAGGCACGTATGATGTCCTACATGACAGGACCAAATGCACGAGATTACCCACAATGCATGCACGTGTTCCCCACTCCATATTCTCATGTCTCCTCACCGTAGAGCATGCATCAAGCCTAGTTAATACCCATGCATCTTCCAGATCTGTGTCACTGATTTGATTATTATGATAAGTAAGCAAGGAATTTAACTCCAGACTTATAAAATTTAGTTTGTGTTTGCGGCAGCTAGCATTGAAGTGACCCTAGTCCACTAATAATTAATGAGTGATAGAATCTAGTATCCTAGTTATTTATATATATATAGAGAGAGAGGATCACAGTCTTTTTGCTACAAGACACATAGAAGACCACACCACTTGCCCTTTGCATAGGGTCAAACACTAAGGACACCTCGTTCCCATCTCATAACTCTCTCCATTCTGATTTCAACTCCCAAATCTATGCCCACCAAAATTGGCAAACCATTTCTTTCTTCCCCTTTCCTCATCATCATTAATTTTAATTCAACGATCATGTTTTCCAACCACATGGAAGATATATGTAGCAAATTAGCACATCGATCGTATATATATACATAATTAATTACAGATAGAGACTGCTACTACATCAGATATCCTTGCATTTGATTAATTACATATATATATTATATATCATAATTAAGCAAAGCGCTATTAATTGTATGATCAGCACAAAACATCCTTGAGTAGCTTGTACCGGCGGGCGGTGGGCTTGGAAGAAGCAGCGCTGGCTCCTGACTTGCTGCGGCCGCGGTTTTGTTCTTGCTCACGGCTTTGCTCAACCTTGTCGTCGCCTACGCCAGCGCCACTGCTACCAGTAGAGCGATCTCTTCCGGCCGCCGTCGGCTTCTTCGAGTAGAGGAAGGAAGAGCCGCGCTTGGCTTCACTTGCGCTCCTGCTCTCGCATATGCACCAGTCGCAGACTGCGGGGGCGGCCAGAGCCGCCTCCTCGTAGTAGTTGGTGCAGTACGAGTGCTGGAACCGGTAGTTGCAGCGTATGCAGAGGAAGAGCTTATCGGCGAAGCCTACATCGCCGCACATGGAGCAAACCATGTTCGCATTAGCCATGGCGAGAGAGAGAGAAAGAGACCAGGTCTGAGGAACAAAAAAGGAGCTGAGAGCAAGGAGGATCAGTGAACCTTTAATATATAAAGCTTGGATCAGAAAAAACTTTTAAAAAAATAAAAACTATAGGCTGCGTTGGAAAGTGGAACATGACCTAGCTTCTTCGTGAGTCGCGACCGCTGGGGAATGGGCAAACACATGTTTAGACTTTAGACAAGAGTATTTATTGTGGATCGAAAACCAGACAAACCGACAAAAATGTTTGTCGCAGTTTTTGTGAATTGTTTTTCTTCAGAGTACGTGAAGATTACGCATCGGCCAATGAAGTCAGTACATGCATAACTGAGGTGGCCCGAATCTAAATATCTCCGATCTTATCTGTTAAACATGCTCCTGGTTGACCGAGGATAAGGTCTCCATGCAAGCCACGCAAGGCTTATCTGTGTGAACACGTGGGGACGTCTTTATCAGGAGAAGTTAATGTGTGTTGTGTGTTGGGGTTTTGATTGATTGAATTCGAGTCATTCAACGAACTTGAGATTTTGTACATATCTTCTTTTATATATGAGCACTATGTAAGAGCTACTTTCATGCTACAGTAGATCATGCATCCATTTCTGTGAATGCTGAATCCATTGTTTATGAAGAAGCCAGTGTGCATAGATCTTCTGCTAGTTTACACAAGCTTACCCACTCTCTAGGGTTTAGATGACACTGTCTCACTTAACTTTTACTCCCCTCTCTCATGTCTTCTCTCTCCTTCATAACCTCGCGATGTCTCCTTGCGCATGGCCACTGGCAAAAGACTCTCGAGCCTGACGATCCTTCTCTTGTTTTTTCACGCGCAAGTACTGCATGTTGCTGCTGCTGCGAACACTGACACAGGTCAGAGTCCTCCATCTCCTCCCCACTCCCTTGCCTGCAGGCCTTCTTCTCGACCTTCAATTCCCAACCGAGCGAGCTAGCTAGCGACGCCTCCTCTCGAGTCCTTTCCGAGATTTTTCCCTGTTCAAGCCATCGATCGCCACCACATGATGCCTAAACCATCCGGCAATTCCGGCGAACTTTCTTTCTTTTCTGGAGATATGTTTTGAGTCGTTGATCCATATTCGTGGGTTTTCTTTGTCCGGCCATGTTCTCCGATTGGTGAGTTTAATTGTCCTTTCCTTTTTTGCCATTGTAAGTTTGCAATATCCATTAATGCAAACTATTGGCGACCCTTTTTATAGGAGCCTTTTTTTTACCCAGACATTGAAGGGATGCCCTTTTGTTAATATAATTGTGCCTTGAATTTAGATATTTGAGCAAAGATTTTAAGTTAAACATTATATATACATTTGATATGTGTGTTAAATTGTGTAAAAATTTGACCGGACAAAACGTGAAGCTTTTAGAGCTCATGATTCGATTAGATCGAGTGTGGATGATGTGGGTTGACAGAGACCAGGCAACACACTCAATCACTTAGAGATTTAATGAAGTTTAAAGAAAGTTGTATAAGACATCTAAATGATAGTAGGACAAGAAATATTAAGGTGGTATTGGAATAGCCAGAGACGGATTTAAGTAGAGGTTATCATGGGTTGTAGTCCAGCCTTGTGAGTCTTATAATAATTTATAATTAACGTATTTTGAATATTTTTGAATGGGGTGGTGGCGCAGTTGGCTAGCGCGTAGGTCTCATAGCTCAATGGGTAATCCTGAGGTCGAGAGTTCGAGCCTCTCTCACCCCATCCATTCTCTTGGTGATGAAGATTAATGCATGGTGATGTCAGGGTTCATCACAACCATCTGATTATCAGATGAGATTGTAAAGTGCTTCTGAGCCAATATTTTTTTTCCAATTTTTAATTGGCATATACAAATCAGTCATTTTAATTTGGTTCTCTCTCGTTAATTAAGGATCCATCCATTTAGTAATCGTACAGGTTTTACTCTTTTACTCATTTTTGATTTCTCCATTTGTATTGCGGCAAGCGTCGCAGCCTCTCGTTCATGGTTCCTTTGCTTTTGTTGGCGTAAAAAAGATGTTTTCAATATTTCTTTTGTTCTAATGAATGAGAATAACTAATTTTTTTTAAAAAAAATATTTTGGGGGACAATAATTAATGAGTGAGTTCTAATGAACTTCCACTACTTTCGATTTAATACTTTTGAGGAACAAGAGAAAGAACCTGAAACAGAAGTCATGGTTGTGATTGGATAGTGTACATTCAGGAGGCCCACTTGTGGCCTCTACTTCCACTTGCGTAAATTTTTTTCATATTTTTTTGTGCTAATTCAATTTATAATTTAAATGATTTGGTAGGCGCTTGCATTGCCATCCGATCATCATAGTTTTTTATAAAAAAATAATGTTGTTTGATCATGCAATTATTTACTTTTTTTGGCAAACTATAATGCATTTTTATGCCTTTTTTAAGGATTTATTTATTATGCCGAAGCAAATAAAGATAAAATAAATTGCACGACTGTTGTTCGATTAATCAACTCTAAAATTGCAATAGGATTCATTCATTAAAAAATTAAAATATTAAAGTTATTCAAGTTAAAGGGAACAATTGTAACTAGTCAAATCTTGAGTACACAATTTACATAATAGACTGTAGTTGTCTTGTGGAAGCAATAAAAAAGTCTCAAAAGTGTTAAACACAAACATAACTCGTAAGATTAGACAAAATGAGTTTAACATAATATAACTTCATGCAGAGATGAATCCAAGGTTGGGTTATTTTGGGTTCTAATCTAATTTTAAAAAAATTATATAGATATTTGTAGTCTACAATTTGGTATCAAAGAAAAATTGATGGGTTCTTTCTTTCTTTGTTCATTCTATTTTGATGTTTAACCCACCCCTTCCATACCTAATTAAAGTCAGCACAGTCCACCTCTAATTTCTGGATCCATCCTTGGGAGTAGCTTGTGGAGAATAACTTGCACAATATAATTAAGTTAGTTGACATGGAGACTTAACGTCAATTAATTAAAGATTGAAAAGGATGGAATGAGACACTTAAGGGCCTACATGACAAAAAACATCAATGTATAACATTGATGGCTATACATTAATCATGTGAAGAGTGACACATGGAGCGAATTGAGGGCTTCGTGCATCTAATGGAGGAGTAACCTAGCAAGGGCTTTGGTGGTGATCAGTCAAGCTGCGAAAGATAAACTCTTGTCTTAGCTGTGAGAGGTAAGAGACTTATATTCGTGAGAGAGAGTAAATCTCAATTTAGGTGATCGGACACTTAATCTACTATAAAAATTTAAGTGTTTTGCAATGAAATTTATGATGAATTAAAAAAAAAATCATCGCAAAATTTAGAATAACTCACCAAAAAGATTCTATTGATCTTGTTTGATTATTTCATTTTTACTATGTACATATAATTATGTGTACTTGATCTTGCTAATTGATTAACAAGAGTAAGTTTAACACCTCATACAAGTGTTTTTTCATAAATGCTTTCAAATCATCTCCTACACCTTCGTTCGCCTATCGAAGAAAAGTTAGAACAACGCTTAAATTACTCTAACACATGCATCTAAATAGAATTATGTAACCATTTTATCAAAACAATTATATGAATTATAAATTTTTAAAAATAATTTTAAAATTATCAAATAATATATTTTAAAAAATAATAGAGAGAAAAGTGATGTAAATTATGTCATGATTTTTAAAATTTTAAAAATCTATATAAATTTTAAAAATATCACATTTTTTTTTAAAATAATAGAGATAAACTTAATATTGGAATTGTTGACGTCGCTAGAAGGGGGTTAAGAAACAAAACAGAAGTACAAGAATACGAGAATTTACGTGATCATTTAAAACTCTCGATTCTTACTCCATAATTTTTCATCCTACCGATACTCCACTATTTTTCTCCTTGTCGAATATCATCTGTTGGCAGAGAAACCTCTTGCAACTCCTGTTATTTACAAACAAATATAAAGCAAAAATAAGTATACATATGGTATCAAAAGAAATTGAAATGAATAATTTACTCTAAGAAGCTTTGCTTTGATCATTATTTGTAACTGATTATCTCTTGAGATCTAGAAATGCAATAATACTTTTCTCCAAAACCCTCAAGAACTTATGTCAAAATCTTCCACGAAACCCTTCTTTATAGGGTTGCTATTGTGATTGGAAATCACCCACCTATTGATTACTAGCTCCATCAATCGATTGCTCCTCTAAAATTCAAATGTTGCACCTATAGAACAACTCTTTTCAACTCAGCCTTGAATGCATCAGTTAACTACTCTTTACTATTAATTGACTAATGACAAACCAGTTGAGTCATGTATCATGTTTAGAATATTCTGCCCACTGCAATAGTGACAACACCATTAATCGACTGATGCCCAAATAGTTCAGTCACGTACGTAGTCGAATTCTAAACTTTCTATTCACTCAAACAGTGACATCAATCGATTGCTCCACTCTATCAATTGACTGATCATAATCAATTGAGTTGATCATCAGTCAATTAATCAAACCTATTAGTCGACTGATATACATTAAACCCTTTTAAACCCCTCAAATCTC
This sequence comes from Curcuma longa, assembly GCF_044706935.1. NCBI lineage: Eukaryota > Viridiplantae > Streptophyta > Magnoliopsida > Zingiberales > Zingiberaceae > Curcuma > Curcuma longa. The sequence continues at coordinate 862,500 of NC_133876.1, read as the reverse complement.
GAATTCAAGATTTTAGGGTTCATCAATTGACTACTAAGTAGTAATCAACTGATACCTTTATTTTAGCCTTACCAAGGTTGAATTCTTATTTTTTCTAATATCCGATTGATCTTAATTTATTTCAGTCTTACCAAGGTTGAATTCTTATCTTGTCTAATATCTGATTGATCTTAACCTATCATGACTTCCTTTGCCTAGCATTCGATCAATCTTGACTTCCCAAAACTTCTTTTACCTAATATTCAATTATCTTTGATCCGACGGGACTTTACCATTATATAACATCTAGTCAACCTTATCCTATCGGAACTTCATTATTATCTAGTATCTAGTCAACTTTGACTTGTCAAAACTTCACTACTGTCAAACATCGGATCCTTCTTGACTTGTTTGGGCTTCCCTCATTGTCAATTCTTTGTTGGACTTTCAATCATCAAGTGTTTGATCTTGCATGACTCATTTGGACTTCGGCTCTCATGTCAACTCCTTGTTGGATTTTTAATCATAAATTGTTTCGTCAACTATATATAACCCACTTAGACTTCTCTCTTACCAACTCTCTGTTGAACTTCTAACTCTCAAGTATCTAATCAATCGTGAATCATTTGGACTTCTCTCTTGTCAACTCCCTATTGTGCTTTTGATTGTCAAGTATCTAGTTAATTGTAATCCACTTGGACTTCTCCACTGTCAAATATACCTATTTGACTTTTTACTCAATTATTCACATCCAAATCAATTTTAGTCAACTTGACCCGAGGTCAAATACCCCAATAATCTCCCTGTCCAATAAAACCTCCTTCTACTTGACTAATTCTCACTTTGTCAATATATTTATTGATCAAATATCGAAACTCAACTCAAGCCAACTTGAACTTGATCAATCGAGTTTGATTAACCTTGATCAAAGGTTGATTATGTTGGATTGCAAGGGTGTAAACATAGTCTCACATCTAAAACACATGGAAAAAATCATGAGTTTAAAAAGATGGAAGATATCTTCATTGGTATGAGGCCTTTTGGGGAGAGCCCAAGAATAAAGTCATGAGGGCTTAGGTCCAAAGTGGACAATATTATATCATTGTGGAGATATTTTGATTTCATCGGTACTAACAAGTGGTATCAGAGCAAGGTCACTCTTCACTGGACTAACCACCGAAAGAGCCATGATCCAGATCTAACCATGTGGGTTGAACCTTAGAAATAAAAGAAATGGGTGTTTCCGTGTCTGAATCAAGAGGATCAGACACCAGGCAGGAAGTACTAGTAGGTCGGGTGGACCGAGGGGAAGGAAGTCCTAGTAGGTCGGGTGGACCGAGGGTAGGAAGTCCTAGTTGCAGTTAGGCAGAAAGTCCTAGTAGGTCGAGTGGACCGAGGGGCAGGAAGTCCTAATAAGTCGAATGGACTGAGGGGCAGAAAGTCCTGGTGGGTCAAGAATTCGGACATCAAACGGAGACTTTCCGTTTAAGGGGGGCCTATAGTCTTTTGTTTGAGGGGGGATTGTTGGGTTACAAGAGTACAAACATAATCCCACATCTAAAACACATGAAAAACATTATGGGTTAAAAAGATGAAAAATATCTCTATTGGTATAAGGTCTTTTGGGGAGAGCCCAAGAACAAAGTCATGAGGGCTTAGGCCCAAAGTAGACAATATCATATCATTGTGGAGATATTTTGATTCATCTGTACTAACAGATTACACCAACACTTAATACAAAATCTATAAGCTTAGGAGCAAATTATTTTGTTAAGAAGGAAGTAAAATGTAAAAAATATATATATAATAATTCTTTATCAAAACACTATATAACAATATTAGTCAAAACATGCTTTTAAAAATGACCAAACAATTAAAAATGATCATATGATAATTTTGATAAAAACTCCTACATGGTTATTTTGTTGAATGTACGTAAATGGATGCGCTCTAAGTGATCCTTATAGTATATATATTTATTCTTTCAAAGTTATAAAAAAAATCAAAGTAGTTATAGTAGTTTTGACTAACTATATGGATCTATCTATTGGTTCGACCAAAATTGATACACAGTCATCTAATAATTTTGCTCAAAATTGTAACATAGTTATTTTTTAGTTGTAATCATTTTAAAAATATGAGTGAATTCTAATGATATCCTAAGTTCATTTTATAAATTTAGATTCTAAATTTAACTCAAAATGATTATGTAATAATTTTGATTAAAATTATTACATGATCACTTTTAAGTCGTTTCCTAACTTAAAGTATGGATGAATACCAATAGCTTCTAGAATGTGCCTATCTTTTTAAATTTCAAATTTAATGAAAAAAAGACTCTATGACCATTTTTTATATTTGCCCTAAATATTAATTTTTATTTTTATTTTACTTTTTAAAATTTAATATGCTTCTAAATTTATTTTTTATATCACTTTTGAACTCTATTACTCTTTAAAAATATTTTATGATATTTTTTATATTTTATATTTTTGATAATGTCTTTGATTTTTTTAAAAAATTATGATAGAATTTATAACAGTTTCCTCTTTATTATTATTATTATTATATAAAATTTATATTTATGATAATTTTTAAAAAAATTAAAAATATTTATAACCCATGTAGTAGTGTTGATGCGAGTTTAATGACCAATCTAGTAGTTTTGGCAAACTGGTGAAAATGTAATAGTTGGTTTAAGGTCATTTTTGTAGCACATTACAAATGAAGATGTTTTAGAAGGAAAAAAAAATATCCCTTGACATTTTAGAAAAGAAGGGTATTTTGTTATTTAATATATGTTTTTATATTGTTTACTTTATTTGATCATTTGAGTTTTTATTTATTTTTGTTACTATTATTGTTGGAAAAATTGTAAGTCTTTCACCTTTTATATAATTAAAATGTATTGCTTATCAAATGGATTGCATGTCATACCAACTGAGTATTTGATTAAAATCAAATTGAATCAAATTGAGTTAATCAAAATTGAATTAAATCAAATTTTTTTAACTAACTAAATCGACTAAAGTTTTAAATAAAAACTAAATAAACTGAACTAATAAAATATTAATTAATTTGATTTTTGATTAAATTAATTGAAATAATTAAAATTTTTAAATATTATGAAATTTTTATTAATTAGTTAAGGATTTATAAATTTTTTTTATTGATTAATTCAGTTTATTCAATTTATTCGGTTTAACCGAATAAGAACTATTAAAACCTAAATCGCCAATTAACCGAATACACTAATTTTTTAGAAAAAAATAATTAAAATTTAAAATAATCAAATTGAATTTTTAAATTTGATCAATTCGATCAATTTATTTGATTTAATCAAATTTTTACTCACCTTACTTGTCATTACTCTTTGTATATATAATTATACATTTGCTTTATCTACTAAGTGGATTTCAGATTATTCATTCTTTATCATACATGATATGTTTCTTCATTAAGTGGATTGTGGATTGTTCAGGTCTACATAATAATTTTGATTAAAATTGTTAGATGCATTGGATTAAAAAACTTAGTGTGTGTGTCAGAGCAAGAGAAGTGGCGGATCTACCTAAGGATTTTTAAGGCATGTTAGGGTGCTATTTCCTTTTGAGATTTAAAAAAAAATCCTCTAAATAATTATAATGCGGGCCCTCAAATAATTATTATATGCACGACCTCAATCTAAAATTTTAAATCCGATAAAAGGGGTCTAAATTGTTATTTATGTATAGATTTTTTACATGTTTAGGTGATTCCAAAGCTATAAAATGAATGACAGATAATAAGCACAAATTAATATACGAAGCCAAAGAAGAAAATGGATAAAATGACAGCGTAGATAGAGAAAGTAGAGAAGCTCATCAATAATGAACAGATGAGACAATGTTTATAGAAAGATGAAAGACATTTACAGGGAAACAAAAAATGTTTATAATTAAATCTATAATTTAGAAAAGAATTACTATTCAAGTAAACCTATAATATTGTAGTAATATTTGGGTGAGATATGTATAAGTTTAGGATACGAGCTAGGCTATATGATGCCTTGGATATATGGATATGGTGTAGTTATAAAATATTTAGAAGAGCAATAAGAGAATCATGATTTAAATTTCAAATGAGCGAAATATCTTAGAGGTGAGTGCGCATAAGTTATACTTCAAATTTATCTAACAGGTAATTAAATAAGAAAAAAAATCATCCACCTCTCAGATTAATCGAATGAAACATGAACATTATAAAATATATATATTTATATTTTATTAGTACATCAGTTGTTCATATGAATTTAGAGTATTTAAGAATTTTTATATTTGCATGGAGTATATCCTTTGAAAATAAAAGATAACTAAGTGGAAAAGAAAATAAAAGATAGGAGTGTTAATATGGATGGAATTCATATATTTTTATAATGGTATGATTTATCTATTTTGAGTTCAAGTTATCATAGTTTTATTTTTAAGCTTAAGCCAAAAGACCTTATTTCAATAGAAATATCGATCTTTCATCTTATAAATTCATGATCTTTTCCATGTATTTCTATTGATTATATCCCAATAATTTTTCCCTCAAACAAAAGACCACTCGTAGCTCCCTACCATTATCCCCATAGTCCAAGTTCGAGTCTCCCCTACCTCCTTCATTTTATTGATCTCCCTCAAACAAAGGACTACTAGGAGCCCTTCTACCATTATCCCCATTGTCCGAGTCTAGATCTTCCCTACCTCCTTCGTTTTACCCGAGAGCCCCCTCAAACAAAGGACCACTAGAAGCCCTCGGTCCAAGCCTCCCCCTACTTCTTTCATTTTACTTGAGAGCCCTCGGTCTAGGTCTGGGCCTCCTCTACCTCCTTCATTTTTTTTAAGATCTCCACATGACTTTACATAGATCATAGCTTTGATACCAATTATTAGTACCTCTGGAAGTCACGTATCTTCACAATAGTATGTTATTATCCACTTTGGGTCTAAACACTTATGGTTTTATTTTTGGGTTCAACTCAAAAAGTCTTAATTCCAATATAAATATCTTTCATCTTATAAATCTATAATCTTTTTTATGTATTTTTTAATATAGAACTTTGATTGTATCCTAACAAGGAGTATTATTTAAAATTTTCACATTGATCACACATGAATTTAAGTCATTAATATTTATGAAGAAAAATTATGAACTGATTGTATATATTGTGTTGGGTTGCAAGGGTGCAAGCATAGTCTCATATCTAAAACATATGGAAAAGATTATGGGGTTAATTAAAAGGATGGAAAGTATCTTCATTGGTATGAGGCCGTTTGGGGAGAGCCCAAGAATAAAGTCATGAGGACTTAGGCCCAAAGTGGACAATATCATGCCATTATGGAGATATTTTGGGGGTGTTTGGTTTTAAGTTGTATTTTTTCAACGGAAAGTTGGGGTTGAAAATATGTAAATGTATAGTTGGGGTTGAGAAAAGATTGAGAAAATGTAAATGTAAATGGAGTGTTTGGTGAATATGAGGTTGAGTTGTATTTTGGATGTCCATTTACTTATTTACCCTTACTAAAAACTTGAAAAAATTCTTATATATTTTTTACAAGGGTAGATGTGTAATTTGAACTTTAAGGTTGGCAAAAAGGACCTCCATAGGTCCTTTTTGCCAACCCCCAATTTTCAGTTACCCCAACCTCATATGTACATTCACCATCTAAACCCAAACACCCATATAATGTCCATTGCATAAATTTTGAAAGCTCAACTGAACATTTACATCTGGAGAACCTTAAACCAAACACCCCCTTTGATTCCATCAGTTCTTACAAGTAGTATCAGAGCGAGGCCGCTCTTCACCGGACTAATCGTCGGATGAGTCATGATACGGATCTAACCATGTGGGTTGAACCTTAAATAAAAGAAGTGGGTACGGTGCGCCCGTGTTTGAATCAAGAGGACCAGACATCAGGTAGGAAGTCCTAGTAGATCGAGTGGATCGAGGGGCAGGAAGTCCTAGTAGGTCAGGTGGACCGAGGGGCAGAAAGTCCTAGTTGCGGCTAGGCAGGAAGTCCTAGTAGGTCGGGTGGACCGAGGGGCAGAAAGTCCTAGTTGCGGCTAGGCAGGAAGTCCTAATAGGTCGAGTGGACCGAGGGACAGAAAGTCTTGGTGGGTTGAGGATTCAGATATCAAAACGACGTTGAGGGGGGCCTGTAGTCCTTTGTTTGAGGGGGATTGTTGGGTTGCTAGGCAGGAAGTCATAGTAGGTCGAGTGGACCGAGGGGCAGAAAGTCTTGGTAGGTTGAGAATTCAGACATCAAAACGACGTTGAGGGGGCTTGTAGTCCTTTGTTTGAGGGGGGATTGTTGGGTTGCAAGGGTGCAAACATAATCTCACATCTAAAACACATAGAAAAGATCATGGGGTTAAAAAGATAGAAAGTATCTTCATTGGTATGAGACCTTTTGGGGAGAGCCCAAAAATAAAGTCATGAGGGCTTATGCCCAAAGTGGACAATATCATACTATTGTGGAGATATTTTGATTCCATTGATTTTTACATAATATTCATTATCAACTACAAACAAACCTTATAAATCATCTTCATCAATAAAGTTTTTTATCAAAATTATAAAATAAACTTATAAAAAAAAATTTAAAAATATCAAAATAAATAAACAATTTACTGATAATTAACTAAATAAGATAAAAATATATATATAATCTTTAAAAAATCAAATAAAGTCAAAGTAAGAGATTAATAATATCTAATCCAACTAAATTTGAATCAAGTTTAAGCAAAAAAAAAACATCTTAAGAAAACTAGTTTAAGTTGCTTGGTTAATTTTAAACTCATTCCATTCAGTTACCTTAACAAATAATTTTAATCAACAAAAAATATCCATCGTTTTACTTAACTACTTGCCTAATTTTTAGTAATATTCAAATCATTAGTTACACTTTCATATTTATCAAATCAAGCACTTTTTTCTAAAATATTCCTCCCTTTGTACACGAACTTATCAACACATTTGAGCCACCGAAACATATTTAAAATTTTAAAAATGATTCATCTTGTAGTGGATTTTAAAAGAACTTTTTCTCTCTCTCTAATTTTTTTTTTAAAAAAAATTAAATTAAAACTTCCATTGGGTTAAATATGAAATGAAATCAAGATTGGAGATCAAAGTTACACTCAAAATAGTTTCAAAAATACGATGGTCTTGATTATATTTAGATAGAATCTAATAAATTTAAAGTCATTAGTGAGTTTTAACTAAAATTTATTATTAACCTTAGACACATCTAAATCAATACAAATCAAAATTAGGAGTCTCTTAAGTCCCATCATCTTAAACTTTTTAATTCCACAAATAATATGCCGTGGGTTTCTAAATTTAGAAAACTTAGTGTCATTTTGATACAACTCACTATTAGACTTTGGTTTATCATTCTACTTAATAACAGTATCAATGTGTTCTTGAAACTACTGACCACCAGGGTAAATCGGGAAGTGCATGCAGCGGCCAACCCAGACGCCCAACATCCTTTGATTACGCTCTTCATTTGAAGAAAAACTCCTGCAAATACGTAGTAGCTAGAGATCGAACCGCAGGTGCCTGGATGACAACCTGGATGTCCTACCGTGTCACCATGCCCCGAGGACCTAAAATTTAAGATTCTAGAATCTATATTAAGTTGTCTAAATTTCAAAAATCCATAATATGTTATATGTGGAATTAAAGTTTGAAGGCACGGTGAGACTAAAAGGCTCCAAAAAGTTCATTGATCCTCGTTTGGGTTATTTTGATATTTTGAAGGTCATGAGTGAGTTTTGACCAAAGCTCACTTATAATCGTACAAAGCTCAGTTTTCAAAATTTTGAACATGGTCAAAGTCGTAAGAGTTCCAAAAATATATTCGTACTATTGTTCAGTGAATATAATATATGCCTAAGTAAAATAGTCAATTTGTGTCAAATTACACAAAATTATTTAAATTTTAAAACTCCATAACATGCTTTCTAAACTATAGAATTAAGGTTTAAGTATTGGGATCAGTGGCATTGCTAGTGGAGGTAAATAACAATTCACTGTAGGGTCCCCAAGGATGTCTGTATCTCCACAATGACATGATATTGTCCACTTTGGGCCTAAGCCCTCATGGCTTTGCTCTTGGGTTCTCCCCAAAAGGCCTCATGCCAATGGAGATATCTTTCCATCCTTTTTAAACCCATGATCTTTTCCATGTGTTTTAGATGTGGGACTATGTTTGCACCTTTGCAACCCAACAATCCCCCCCTCAAACAAAGGACCACAGGCCCCCCTCAAACGGAAAGCCTCCATTTGATGTCTGAATCCTCGACCCACCAGGACTTCCTGCCCCTCGGTCCACCCTGACCTACTAGGACTTCCTGCCCAGTCGCAACCAGGACTTCCTGCCCCTCGGTCCACCAGACCTACTAGGACTTCCTGCCCAGCCGCAACCAGGACTCATGCCCCTCGGTCTACCCGACCTACTAGGACTTCCTGCCCAGCCGCAACCAGGACTTCATGCCCCTCGGTCTATCCGACCTACTAGGACTTCCTGCCCAGCCGCAACCAGGACTTCATGCCCCTCAGTCTACCCGACCTATTAGGACTTCCTGCCCGGTGTCTAGTCCTCTTGATTCAAACACGAGAGCCTCTACTTCCTTTGTTTTTAAGATTCAACCCTCATGGTTAGATCCGGATCATGGCTCATCCGGCGGTTAGTCCGGTGAAGAGCGACCTCGCTCTGATACCAATTGTAGGGTCCCCAAGGATGTCTGTATCTCCACAATGGCATGATATTGTCCACTTTGGGCCTAAGCCCTCATGGCTTTGCTCTTGGGCTCTCCCCAAAAGGCCTCATGCCAATGGAGATATCTTCCATCCTTTTTAAACCCATGATCTTCCATGTGTTTTAGATGTGGGACTATGTTTGCACCTTTGCAACCCAACATTCACTTCGTTCATGTTGTCAAGCGTATGCTTGTCTACAAAAAGTTAATACGTAGTAGAAAATAAAAGAAAAAAATAGAACACAAGCACACTTCAATATTACATAGTTCGAAACTCTTCATTCATACTCCATGACCTAGCATCCTAATGGTAGAACCACTATGTTTTCTCTTTCTTGAATACCTTTTAGAGGCGAAGAAATTTCTTACAAACATGTTCTTATAAAGCAACACAAAATAAAGACAAAGATACAAATAAAAAATGAATACAACCAAAACAACAAGTTTATACCAATAAAACTTTACTTTGAATATTTTTTATTTCTTATAAGATTGCCTTCTGAAAGTTTGGAATGCAATAACACTTTGCGTCAAAATCTTCAAGAGTTGGCATCGAAATCCTTTACTAAACCTTCCTTTATAGGCTTCAAGTCAGGGCTAAAAATCATCTAATAGTCAACTGCTAACTTCCATCAATTGATTACTTTTCTAAAATTTAAATGTTATCGAGCTTTGATCACTCAATGACTTTTTCTAGCTCAACATCCAAGTCATTAGTTGATTGATATACACCTAATAGTCATCCAAGTCATTAGTTGATTGATATACACCTAATAGTCAATTGTTGCACACTAATAGGCGACTGTTGTATTTGCATCGACTGCCACACTCAAGTTCAAAACTTTATGTTTCCTCTAACAATATGCATCAATTGACTACTCATACCTATCAATTAATTAATCACATCACAAACCCCCTCAACCATCAAGTCCTTCACTCGACTGATAAAACCCATCAATTGATTGCTCATACTACAACAACACCTAAAACCCCCTTAAACCCTCATATTATGATTTCGAGCTCATGAATCGACTGACAAACTATGTCAGTCGTCTAATACATTTGTTTTAGCCTACTAAGGATAAATAGTCACTTGGCCTAGTATCCGCTTCAATCTATTAGGTCTTCGTTTGTCTAGCATCAGATTAACCTTGACCTGCTGAAACTTTTTTTGTCTAACATTTCATCAACCTTAACCTGCCGAGACTTCATTTGCTTAACATCGGATCAATCTTAACCTACTGAGACTTTACCATTGTCTAGCATTCGATCAACCTTAATCTATTGGAGCTTCTTATCTCATGGCTAATATCTAATCAACCATGACCTATTAGGACTTTCACTACATATTTGGCATCCAACCCTCTATGACCTATTAGGATTATATCATTGTCAAGTATCCAGTCAACGTTTACCCACTTGGACTTCATATCTCATGTCAAGTGTCTGATTCTTCATGAGCCATTTGAACTTCACCTTTGTCAACTCCTTATTGGACTTCCACCCATTTAGATTTTGTCTCTTATGTTAATCTAGTCCCCATGACCTACTTGGACTTCACCCTTGTTAACTCTCTATTGAACTTCCAACCATCAAATATCCAATTGACCTGACCTACTTGGACTTCTTCGCTATCAAGTATTTGGTCAATCTTGAAATTAAAGTTTGAGGGCACATGAAACTCAAGAGGCGTCATAAGTGCATTGATCTTAATTTGAGTTGATTTTGATATGGCTAAGATTATAAGTGAGTTTTGATCAAAATTCACTAATGATCATACAGTGTTTAAATTTTAAAATTTTGGATATGGTCAGAGTTAAAAGAGTTCCAAGAATACATTGATATTGTTGTTGAGTGATGCAGGGGCAACACATGAGGAGTCGAACTTCAACGGACTATAGCTTTTGACTCGGAAATCAGAATGAGGCACGGTCGGATGCGTTTCGAAGCTCTTTCAGAGACCTTTATTCGGTATGGGGTAAAACCTATACTGACCCACTTTTGGCCCCATCCGACATTGTTTAGTGCTCCGTCCGCGCCTCCAAAATTATTTTTTATTATTTATAATAATTTTCTATTTTTAGTTTTTTTATATTTTTAACTTTGTCAAGCTAGGATTTTAGTTTATAGCCTATTTATAGGCATGTTTAGCCGTTTATGGCCAGTTTGATTGCTTAATAAAAAAATTTCATTTTGGCAAAAACTTAGAACGGCGTCGTCGCGGCCTTCTATCCGTTTTTCTAACTTCTCGAACTTGTTCTCTACCCAAATCTCCTCCAAGTTTTCAACCTTTCGCCTGCCGAATAATCGCTATTTTGTCCGGCGTCATTGAGTGAATATGATAGATCTAAGTTTAATTGTGAGTCATACCAAAATTATACTAAGTTATCTAAATTTTAAAAACTTACAACATGCTATCTAGATTGTAGAATTAAAATTTCAAAATATCTTGAGACTCAAGAGGCTCTTAAGAATATATTGGTTTTACTTTGAATCAATTTGGATATGTTTAAGGCCATTACAATTTTAATCAGAACTTATTTGTAATCTTAAATTTATCAAATTCGATTCAAATCAAGATTATTGTATTTGAGATTCTTGCGAGTAACCATATCTTTGATCTTAATTTCACATCAAATTTAATTTATTCTGAGATTTTAAATTTTTTATTTAAAAGAGAGATCATTACAACGTCACTTATTTTTAAGATTTTAAATGTAATTCAATGGCTTGGATGTGATAAGCGTGCGTACAAAGTGATAAATATTTATAAAAAAAAATACATGATTTAATAAATATAAAAATATAATTTATGATTTAGATATAAATATAAAAAAATAATTTATGGTTTAGATATTAATAAAAAAATTAGTTCCGATTAACTTGTTTACAACTCTATAATATGACTTATATTATATAAAACGAATCAAATGAAATTGTTTCATATTAATTGAATCGATTGAATTTTTAAATAAAATTAAATAAATTAAATCGATAAAATATCAATTAATTCAGTTTTCGATCGAATTAATTGAAATAACTAAATTTTTTAAATTTTATGAACGATTTATCAATTAATTAAGAATTTATAAATTTACTTATTTAAAAATTTAAAAATTATTTTTTTATTTTAATTAATTCAAATTATTCGATTTAATGGAATAATAATTTTAACATCCAAATCGAATCAAATTAATAGATTTTTTTTTAAAATTAAAATTTTAAAATAATCAAACTGAATTTTAATCGATTTATTATATTTAACTGGCCTTTTGCTTACACTAATCATGTTATTTATCTCCCTCTCTCCATCCCTAATATTTAGGTTAATTCAGCCCCCAGGGCATAGCTGAGTTGGTTACAACGCAGCAGACTTGCAGAAGAGGGCAAGGGTTCGAATCCTAGCGAAGCCAGGCAATACCCTCCTGCGTCGTGATCAACTACAGTTTCTCGATTTACCTCTTCACAGATGTGTTGGGATGTATACTAGAATCCTAGCTATGTAAATAAATATTCTGAAATAAGAATCACATTTGGTCAATATTTGCATTTAGTTTTTATGCAAGTGTCCATTTAATCTATATTGTAGATAAACATAGTGTGCGGAGTCACACACAGAAGACCATGTTATCAGTTCCTTATAGATTATAAACAGTGCTCACAACCAAGATGGACTGGACAAACCATTGGAGTGGTTGTAGTGTAATTTGGTCTTAGTCTGTCTTGACTATAGAATTACACTAATACACTAAGTGTGTATTGAGCTGGACCATCTGAGGATTGTTCGATTTATACTGACTATATAATCGAACTAAACCTCTGTTACTATAGTTGTACATGCTCTTAATCCCGATATAATAACAAACACATGTGCTTAGTATGTACTTCTTTAATTCATCAAAGGGTGAGATTTAGATCGATAGATCAATAGGCCCGATGAGTTGGGAAGTAGTATTATGTACATGGTGTGTTGTTGATTATAGAAGGAAACTGTGTCCTATAATCTAGGCTGATGATGTCCCCTTGAGGAGCTCATAAGGATTATCATGTAAACCCTGCAGGTGGACCTTGTCCGCATGATAATAAGGTTGAGTGGTACTACTCTTGGAATAGATGTCGATTAAATTCGAGTTGTCAGTAACTCATTTAATTGACGGACATACGATATCTTAAACACAGGGAGATTAATGTACTTATAGTAAGAAGGAGCTCATACTATAATATGGGATTGGTGCGGTAGTGCAATAATAACTCTCTAGTGGAATGAGTTATTATTGATGGGCTTGAAGTTGGGTGTTCAGGGAGAACACAGGAAGCCCAAGTCCATCAGGAGGCCAAAACCAATTTCTCCTCTAGGTCCCTGCTGTAGCCTCTGGATAAAACCTCGTATCCACTTAAGAAAATTATATGAAATTTCGGATAGGAAATTTTAAGAATTTCTGAAATTATTTTTCTGGAGAAAAATTTTGTTAAGAAATTCCGATTAAAATTTCCGTTACGAAATTATTAATTTTCTTCCGCAGAGAAAATTAATTATGATTTTTCTAATCAAATCTAGATGAGATTTGATTTGATAAGAATCAAATCTGGATAAGATTTGATTTGATTAGAATCAAATCTGAATGAGATTTGATTAGAATCAAATCTGGATAATTAGATTTGATTTGATTAGAATCAAATCTGGATGAGATTTGATTTGATTAGAATCATAATTTTATCTCTTCCGCAGACAAAATTGGTTATGATTTTTCTAATCAAATCTGGATAAGAAGATTTGATTTGATTATAATTATACCAAGTTTATGATTTAAATCATACCATATTTATGATAGAAATCATACCATATTTGGGAGATGGCTAGGCTATAAAAGAAGGGATCGTTGCCCACACAACGTTCGAGAAGAGGAGAGGGATACAGTAGAAGATCAAGAGGTCTTCGGGTACAAACTTTATCCTTCACAACTGTCCGGAGAAAGGTATAATTTAATGTTTCCGCATAAGTTAAATTATTTCTTTATATTGGATCCTTTAAACCAAACACAAGAGTCCAATGATCTAAATGCGTCAGGCAACTTGAGATCTAATAGAATTAACAGATTTTTTTAAAAAAATAAATTTTTGAAATAATCTAACTGAATTTTAACCGATTTATTATATATTTAAATGGCCTTTTGCTTACACTAACCATATTACTTATCTCCCCGTCCCAAATATTTAGGTTTTGCACCCTAAAAACCCTAAAGGGCCAAAACTCCGGACGAAGCTTCCAAAAAAAACAAAAACAAAAACAAAAATCGGCCTTTAAGATTATTCTTTTCCCAAACCCGCGCCTAGGCCTCAGGTGCGGTGGCGGCGCTCGTGCGCTATATACGGCCACTACTCAGCCGCCGCCGTCGTCGCCGCCTCTGCCACTCTATGGACGGAACTCCCATCTCCTCTGCCTCACGTAGCTCCTTCCCCTTCTTAGCCGAGATCCTCAGTAAGCTACAGAGCGTCGGCTTCTGCTCCGACCTCGACGTCTCCCACCTGGTCTCCACCGGCGGCGGTGACAATCTAGGATGCCTCTTCGATATGATCCTTTTTTCCTTCTTCAAGAAAACCTGCAAGAGAGGTGAGATGCGGCTGCTTCCGGCCACGCTTGGCGACGGGAGCTCCATCGATTTATTCAACCTCTACTACATGGTGCAAAGGGAAGGTGGCTATGATGCGGTGACGAAGGAGCGAAAATGGAAATCAGTGGCAGAGGGAATGGGATTGGATCCCTTGATGGGGCCGTCGTTGAAGTTGGTGTTCCATAAGTACCTGGACGTGCTGGATCAGTGGCTTCAATGCGTTGAGGGCAGAAAGGAAATTCGTGAGCCAAAGCGACGCAAGAATTCGGGTACTCCTTTTGTCAGCTATAGTTCTTGTGGAACTATAAACCACAAGAAGGTTGGTGAGTCCACGCTGCCTTTAAATATGTACAAAGATCAATCCTTGGTGGAACTTGGTAACGCTAAAAGCAATGGCAAGGATGTTACAACCTTCGGAAAATTCATTGCTAATGGAGGAAGCAACCATAAGAAGAGGAAGAAATCGCCTCTGGATGAAATGCTTAATTGGCTGAGAAAATTGGCAAAGTGTCCTGGTCATCCTTCTTTCGCAAACAGCTTGATATCAGATAAAAATAAAAGCAATTCATCTGCAGTTGGGAAGCTCTATGCTCAAGCACTTCTAGTTAGACGGGCAAGTTCTTTTAGAAGAAGTAGTCGATCAAGTTCAAATTTATCGCTTCCGCAGGTATACTTCTTCCTCTCGCATGTATTGCAAGTCCTTTTTTTCCTCTAAAGAAAAGAAAATGGATTAAGAAGATGAATTTGTAGAGCACATAGTTTAATATATAACTTTGACTTTGCTTTAGATAATGAAGAATTTACTTAATATTAAACATAAATGGAACGAAATATGTTATTAGAGAGTCTAGATATTTAATGTGTGCAATATACTTGAATATTTGCTTGAGCAACTTCTAGTAATTATTATAAATGCAGCTATTACTTTTAGCCTTACATAGAACTTCAATTGAGAAGTAAGATTTATTTAGTCAACCCAAAGAGTTGGGACTTGTGAC
>NC_133876.1:827355-847018 GCF_044706935.1 Curcuma longa | reverse complement strand
GGTTTTGCCCCTACTTTGATTATGGGAGATCAAAAAAGTAGCAAAAAACACACCATCGTGTAGGCGCACTACTTTTGCCCCTACTTTGATTATGGGAGCATAAAAATGCTAGCAAATTCAGCACTTTTCCCTAAGGCAAAGGTTTTGCTACTATATGAGCATAAAAAAGTGGCTTTTTTTCATGCTGCTCCCTTATGCACTGGTTTTGCATATATATGAGCATTCAAATTTCAACAAATTCAGCACTTTTCCCTTATTGAGTGGTTTTGCTACTATATTATATGAGCATCAATTTCTTGCTTTTTTTGGTCCCTACGGAAGTACTTTTGCCCCCACTTTGACTATTAGATAGCATAACGAGATAAAAAAAGTGGCTTTTTTTAGTGCTTTTCCCACTTTAGCCCCTACTTTGACTATTAGATAGCATAACGAGATCAACTTTTTTGCTTTTTATCATGCTTCTCCCTGCAGCACTACTTTTGCCCGGAGATCAAAAATAAGAGCAAATTTATAACTTCTCCCTTATGCGCCCTATAGGAGATCGAATTTCTTGCTTTTTGGACCTACTTGTAGAGGCGCACTGGTTTTTCCCATGGTGAGCATAAACTGAATAGCTTTTCACTTCTCCCTGCATCAACCTATCCATCTTTCTTGTATACCTGCAGACTTGAGTTTGATGCCACCCGACCACGAAACTCCCCGTGTAAGGTGACCGATCCTATTCTAATTGTAAGGTGACCGATCCCACTCTGAAAAGATCTTTCGTAGTTTCGTAGGCACCAGGTGAGAAGTTAAGTAGTAGTGCTTTTTCTTTAGAACCAGCAACACAATGAGAAAGTTCAGTAGTAGTCCGAGAAAAGTCACAAGTTCAGTATCTGTCCTTTCTTTAGCACCAGCTTCATTCAGTCTGAGAAAGTATATAGTCCAGTTGTAGTGCTTTCTTTGGAATAGGAGTGAGGAAGTTTATATGCCTACGAATAGTCGTGCTAAGCAGCTCCTGAGTCAGTTCCAGTTGCCCACTCGTTCGTCGCTTTGCAGCAAGAATGAGTGCTATTGGATAGTAGCATTCCCTTGCCCTCTGCACCAGGTCATTCATGTATCCACCCTCCTTAGCAAGCACCAGTTCGTTCATTCAAAACAACGATTGATCTTTCCTTATGTCGAGCCTATCTATTATACCCTTTCAGTGAAGGGGAAAGAGTTTCGGGACAAAGAATTATTCTTAATAAAGAGTTGTCATTTTTGATCTTTTCTTTTTTCTCTCCCTCAGAACCAGGTACCTATAAATAGGTGTGATAACGACTGAGAGAGGGCCATTTCATAACCCCCACTACGCGGTGTGATAACGATGGGCAGAAGAAAAGAACCACGATGGTCAAGGCGCGTCATTATAACTCGCTCCTTATCTGTCTCGAGTGTTGAAGCCAGCAGAATCATTTTATGTTAACCGGCTGGTTGATTGTTGCTCTAGTCAACTTGATAGATGAATCCGTCTTACTCTTTATCGTTATCGAGGCTCTTCCTATTGGGATACCCTTCTTATATATGAACCCCGTCGTTGCAATTCTAATTGGAATATTCTCAATTATCATTCGCACAATTCTCCAAGAATACTTCTTATTCGCTCTATTAGATTTATATTTGAGCTCTTCATCTTTACGGTATATAGAAGAGAAGAAGATGAAAGGAATGAACTCCTTTCTTGAATGAACTCCTTTTGAGTCTCCTTTCCGATTTCATGAAAGCTCGAAAGGCAACTCAAAATTAGTAAGGGAAGGAGTGAATGGATACGATATTTGAACGACTTGGTGCCAGCTAGCCAGAGTGCAGAGAGAAGGAAAAAGTACAGCAAGGATGACTGTCCAATTCATGCTTAACACATCCCACTCTAACTTCTTAAAAGAATGATTTTATCGGGTCCCATACAGACTAGAAGACGGGGCACCTGTTTTGAAATGTCAAAAGTTAAGACACCCGTTCTCCTCTATAATCTATAAAGATCAGTCCCGTCGCTTCTCTCAGCTAGGTGAGAGGATTTCCCAAGCACCAGGTCCTTCCTGTAGCCATTCATGCTGGGAGAGGCCCGATTCCATTAAGTAAGGGGTGTTCGGCACTAAACAAGAGACTTCTAGAAGCAGCAGCCCTATCGGCACAAAACAAGAGACTTCTATAAGCATAGAAGCAGAAGCCCCATTCCTATTAAATTATAAAGAAGCAGCAGCCCTATCGGCACTAAACAAGAGACTTCTTTCAGCCCTAGTAAATGGTATTCCGAGTTCTGCCGAGAAATAATAGTAAGGCCCGGACAAGCGTATGAGTTCATTAACAGAAGCTCTTCCTTGAACCCCGACTGGGCTAAAAGGGAATGAGTTGAGTAAATGGCATATGCTCCCCCTTACTATATATTGGCTTATATTTTTTTTGGGCTTCGAGTTCTGTTCGCCGGAAAGAGTTCATTAGTTGTAGCTGCAGTTCTACTTATATATTTTAATTCATTAGTTGTAGCAGCGAAAAAAGCCATAGGCAAAACATAATACAATGATTCAAAGATGCTAGCAACATAAAAATATTGAAAACAAAAGAAGAAAATCAATTATTTGAAAAAAATAAGACACCTATATCGGAAAGCGTTTGACAACCCAAAAGGCATGACCATCAACTCGTATAATCCATGTGGTGTTTTAAATTAACGTCGTCTTCCATTCATCTCCTGGTCGTATCCTGATCTGGTGGTATCCTCTTTTAAGGTCTATTTTGGAGAAGACCTAGAATCGGATAGCTGATCCAACATGTCATCCAAGCGAGGAATTGAAAATCTGTACTTAACAGTAATTTTGTTGATGGCTCGGCTGTTATGCACATATACCACGATCCATTTTTCTTTGGCACCAGTATAGCAGGAACTGCACAGGGGCTCATGCTCTCACGGATATAACCTCTTTCTATAGTAAATCCACCACCTGTCGCTGTAATTCTTCGGCTTCCTTGGGACTGAGGCAATATGCGGGTCGATTGGACAGACTCGACCCTGGAACGAGATCAATTTGGTGCTAGATATTTCTCATAGGCGGTAGACCAGGCAGAAAGTCCTCTGGCATCGGCTCGGCAAAATCTGCTAGTAGGTGTTATACTTCTGCGGGTAAAGCCACGTCAACGATCGTGGTCTCGTCTCGACAAGGCAACAAAGCGTAGACTACGTCTCCAGACTCTATCTCATCTATAAATTTGGAAACAGATAGCAAGTTAGTATTCTTGGTTGGCGGTATTGAAGTAGTTTCTTCCCGTTGTGGCGCTAATACGATCTTCTTGCCCTTGATATGCACAATATAGGTATTCTTTCGCCCATCATGAATAATACTGCGATCATATTGCCAAGACCGCCCCAACAATATATGACATGTATCCATAGCCACCACATCACACCAAGCATTATCGAAATATTTGCTGTCAATAGAGAAT
This sequence comes from Curcuma longa, assembly GCF_044706935.1. Classification (NCBI taxonomy): domain Eukaryota; kingdom Viridiplantae; phylum Streptophyta; class Magnoliopsida; order Zingiberales; family Zingiberaceae; genus Curcuma; species Curcuma longa. The sequence goes on along the minus strand of NC_133876.1, from coordinate 843,559 downwards.
GATACAAGGCATCATCTATCTACGGTTACCTCAGTGTCTTTGTTCAACCATGATAACTTGTATGACTTCAGATGATGGTCCGTCTTCAATTGTAATTTTTAGACAGCTTCATCGGATACAACGTTCTTACAACTGCCGCTATCAATGATCATCTTGCATACTTTATCAACAACAATGCAAGTGGTGTAGAAGATATTGGTTCTCAACCAGTCATCTTTCGAGTTGTCATTTGGAGTGAGTAGACTCTTGCGAACAACTAAAGTTTTCTGACTATCGCCATAAAGCACCTCGTTAAGTTCATCCTCATCGTATACAGGTTCTCCGATTGTCTCCTTCTTATCGTCCTCGTCTTCTTCGATTAATAAATTTTTGCCCTTCTGATTAGTAGAAGCAGGAGCAAGCATCCTGCACTCGTTGGCCCTATGACCCTGTTCACCACAACGATAACATCTAGTAGATTTAGAATTAACCTATGGTGACTTCTATTGTGGTTGTTGACGTGAAGGACGTGAGTCTTGAGGGCGAGGTCGGTTGTTTTGGTCACCTCTGACTATCGGCTTCCGGTTGTGTTGTTTTTTCACGGCCAACGCACGCTGGTATGCCTCTGAAACGCTCCACAATGAATGAAGACTGAGGGCATCCTACAAGGGTTGGCGCAAACCCCCCAAGTATCGTGCTACCATCTGCTCCTCGTCTCCGAGAGGTCTTTTCGTGCAATCAACTGGAGAACTCTTCTGTATATTCATCGACCGATCTCGTACCCTGCCTCAATAAGTGAAGTCATTGAAACAGAGTTTGGGAGTAGCCGAAAGGAAGGAATTGAGCTCTCATCTTCTTCTTCATCTTTTCCTAATTGGTGATCTTGGGGTTGCCTTGTCTCTCTCGTGAGCATCGTAGTTGTTCCCACCATGCGGATGCTCGACCCTTGAGTCAGATGGTAACCAACTTGACCTTCATCCGATCGGGTACCTCCTTGTAGTCAAAAATCCTTTCTATTTCGTTGAGCCAATCAACGAATCCTTCTGCTTGTAAAGTTCTTGAAAACTCAGGTAGATCAACTCGAAAACTGAAGTCTACATACCGTTCTTCTCGACCTCGACGATCCGCGACCCTATCGAGGTGGTGGTAAGGATTGTCAAAGGTGGATGCGGAATCAGAATCACGGTCATAGCTCCTTCGATCTTCAAAACCCTACGTCGCTAGACGCTGGGTTAATTCTGCGACTTACCTCCGTAAATCCTCAATCGTCTCCTCTTGTACGGTATGAGGTTCCTCTATCAGAACCTGATGAATGCGACCGCCACGTCCACGACCACGACGGCCCTCCATCGGATCTGATGCGCTCTGATACCAACTGACGTCGGACGAGATAGCGATTATCCCGGGAGCAATATTATATCTCCTTCTCCCCATCCCTAATATTTAGGTTAATTCAGTTTATTCGATTTAATGGAATAGGAAATTTTAACATCAAGATCCAATCGAATTAATAATTTTTTTAAAAAAATAATAAATTTTTAAAATAATCAAACTGAATTTTAAAATTTATTATATTTAACCGAATTTTAACCAATTTATTATATTTAAATGGCCTTTTGCTTAGACTAACCATATTACTTATCTCCTTCTCCCTGTCCCTAATATTTAGGTTTTCCCACCTTAAAAACCCTAAAGGGTCAAAACTTCCGACGCAGCTTTCAAAAAACAAAAACAAAAACAAAAATCGACCTTTAAGATTCTTCTTTTTCTCAAACCCGCCTAGGCCTGACGTGGGGTGGCGGCGCTCGTGCGCTATATACGGCCACTACTCAGCCGCCGCCGCCGCCGCCGCCGCCTCTGCCACTCTATGGACGGAACTCCCAGCTCCTCTGCCTCACGTAGCTCCTTCCCCTTCTTAGCCGAGATCCTCAGTAAGCTACAGAGCGTCGGCTTCTGCTCCGACCTCGACGTCTCCCACCTGGTCTCCACCGGCGGTGACAATCTAGGATGCCTCTTCGATATGATCCTTTTTTCCTTCTTCAAGAAAACCTGCAAGAGAGGTGAGATGCGGCTGCTTCCGGCCACGCTTGGCGACGGGAGCTCCGTCGATTTATTCAACCTCTACTACATGGTGCAAAGGGAAGGTGGCTATGATGCGGTGACGAAGGAGCGAAAATGGAAATCAGTGGCAGAGGGAATGGGATTGGTGGATCCCTTGATGGGGCCGTCATTGAAGTTGGTGTTCCATAAGTACCTGGGCGTGCTGGATCAGTGGCTTCAATGCGTTGAGGGCAGAAAGGAAATTCGTGAGCCAAAGCGACAGAAGAATTCGGGTACTCCTTTTGTCAGCTATAGTTCTTGTGGAACTATAAACCACAAGAAGGTTGGTGAGTCCACGCAGCCTTTAAATATGTATAAAGATCAATCCTTGGTGGAACTTGGTAACGCTAAAAGCAATGGCAAGGATGTTACAACCTTCGGAGAATTCATTGCTAATGGAGGAAGCAACCATAAGAAGAGGAAGAAATCGCCTCTGGATGAAATGCTTAATTGGCTGAGAAAATTGGCAAAGTGTCCTGGTCATCCTTCTTTCGCAAACAGCTTGACATCAGATAAAAATAAAAGCAATTCATCTGCAGTTGGGAAGCTCTATGCTCAAGCACTTCTAGCTAGACGAGCAGGGTCTTTTAGAAGAAGTAGTCGATCAAGTTCAAATTTATCGCTTCCGCAGGTATACTTCTTCCTCTCGCATGAATTGCAAGTCCTTTTTTCCTCTAAAGAAAAGAAAATGGATTAAGAAGATGAATTTGTAGAGCACATAGTTTAATATATAACTTTGATTTTGCTTTAGATAATGAAGAATTTACTTAATATTAAACATAAATGGAACGAAATATGTTATTCAAGAGTCTAAATATTTAATGTGTGCAATATACTTGAATATTTGCTTGAGCAACTTCTAGTAATCATTATAAATGCAGCTATTACTTTTAGCCTTACATAGAACTTCAATTGAGAAGTAAGATTTATTTAGTCAACCCAAAGAGTTGGGACTTGTGACAAACATGGCTTGATGATGATGATTTGCGTGGACATGTAGATGTGTGTTTAATTGGTGGGAACCAAAACGTTCTTAGTGAGATTGATATAGTGTTTACCGGTTTGCTCCTAAATTACTGGAGTAGAACTTACTTAGCATTCTTAAAATTAGAGCATTTTATCAAGTGGGCTATATCTTTTTAATTCTGAATTTTTGGAAGGGTGTATCTTAGCTCCACCTTATTTAACTTTGTCATGAAATTCTTAAGATCCAAAATCTATGATGCTAGATTTGTCAAACAGAGCAGATTATGACAGTTCTGATTTAAAGCATGATTTTGGTTGCACTAAACAGATTAAAGCAGCGAGAAGCAATGATAGGCTTGAATCTGACAGGCGGCCTTCTTCAGATCAGCGAAGAGCTAAGATACCTATTGGTGCAAATTTTCAAGCAACAATCCCAGATTGGGCAGGCAGACCTTTGAGCTGTAGTAATGATGTTGATACATTGAAATGGTTAGGCACCCGGACTTGGCCTTCTGAACATCAACAAACTCATCAATTGCCAGAGTATGCTTCTAGTGGAAGGGGGAGGCGAAACACCTGTCAGTGTGAACGGCCACAGTCTGTGGAATGTAATAGATGTCACATTGCAGAAAAAAGGAAGCAGTTAAAATGTGAACTTGGATGGGCTTTTCATGATTGGGATTTCAAAAGTATGGGCGAGGAAGTTGCATTTTCATGGACCAAGGAAGAAGAAGAAAAGTTTCGGAATGCAGTTTTTCAGAGCCAGCCATCTCTAAACGAGAATTTCTGGGACAAGCTGTACATCAGTTGTTCTTCTAAAACAAGGAAAAACTTAGTCAGCTACTATTTTAATGTGTTTCTCCTTGGATGGAGGAGGTACCAGAACTTTGTTACTCCAGAAAATATTGACAGTGATGATGAAGTAACAGCGGTTGACTTCGCAAGTCATTCTTTTCGTCAACTAACTGAAGTTCCTGATCACAAAACCCTTGCTTGCGTTCTAAATAAGCAGTGTATGGATATAGATGAGGATGATGAGTGTATGGATATAGATGAGGATGATGATCAACTGTCGCATTAAAGTTGACTAATGTGAGGGCTTCTGGGTGATCATTGCTGCAGTGTGAAATATAACTAAGACGAGGATTTTTATTACTTCATTGGTTTGGACTCTCGAAGTTAGCTGCGATTCAAACCTTTCCAAAGGCGCAGGTCCGATGAGGACCGAGGTGTAACTTCACATGCTTTTAGAGATATGCTGCAGCCTGGTTCTTCTGCTATCAGTATATTGTTTGGAAATTTTCCGAGTTACCTGATCAAGTAATTGGTCTGGCTTTTCTTTTTAAGCTTGCACAGTGGTGTCTTGCGCAATGTACAAGAAGAAAAAAAAGGAATTTGATGTTCTTTTGAAGCGTCTTCAAATTTATAACTGACACTTCAAATTTTAAGGTTCCATTTTTTTAAATGTATGGGTCATTCTTCATTTTAGCTGTTGTGTTCAACTTCATCTTTCATTGTAAATTTTTTGACTAAAGGAGAACTATGTGATTGATGATCAATATTATATTTAACTTTTGGTTGTTCAGTAGGTTTAATGGAAATGGATTTTATCCCCATTTACTGAGTTTTGCAGTGTGGAATTCTTTTTAATGAATTGGGATTTGGATCTTATATATATTCAACAATCACAAACAATATAAAAAGATTTTTTAGAGCTTTGGGGTACAATGCGATGGTAAAAGACAAGGATGATTTTCATACAACGAAAATTCAAATTTCACATTGAGTATTTTCAAATGTCGGTGGAGTTTGAATCACTGATGATGATGTTGGGTGTTTTTGTTAGAATCCACTAGAAGTGAACAAAAAATCAATTAAATCGAATAAATCGACCGAATTGATCGAATTTATAAATTCGATTCGGTTAATTTAGAATTTTGATTATTTTTTAAAAAAATTAATTAATTCGGTTCGATTTTGATTTTGAAATTTCTTATTAGGTTAAATCGAATAAATTAAATAAATCAAATTAATCGAAATAAAAAAATTTATAAATTTCTAGGTAAGTAAACTTATAAATTTTTAACTAATTGATAAATTTTTTTATAATATTTAAAAATTTTGATTATTTTAGTTAATTCAGTTAAAAACTGAATTAATTGATATTTAATCGGTTCAGTTAATTTAATTTGATTTTTATTTGAAAATTTGATCGGTTCGATTAGTTAAAAAAATTCAATTTGATTCAATTTTAATTGAATATTCAATCCTATGATCCACTCGTACGTTTCAAATTTGCTCGATCTATTGTGGGATCATCCACTTTCAAAATTAAGTAGGATCATAAGATGTCTAGATTAATAAAAAAATTGTTAGGTCAAATTTGAATGGTGTTAATCTAGAATGAAAGCTTTTATGAATGAAACAGAATGAACAACAATTCAAATCTTGCACTACCATCCCTTCCTAGGCATACAATTCAAAGCTAGGCTGAAAAGAGATTGCGGTTAAGGGAGAGGAAAGAGATGCCCTAATTCAATTGATATTGTACTTGAGAGAAATCCTAACGACTGCATAATTATAATTAAGACAATAAATAAGTCAAGTCGAGTCTTTAAACTTGTTTGATGAGATAATCAAGTCGAATTTAAAATGAATCAGGTCGTCGAAATGGTTGTTCAAGTTTAGCCTGATTTCTTTTTTATAAGCTTGAATTTGGTTTACGTTTAGTTTGAGCTTAGTACATTTAGACATTATCGAACTTTTTTTAAGCTTATTTGAATGTTAGAAAATTTAATAATTTTGAACTATTGATTAATTATTAAATTTGATAATATAAGTTTGTTTATTTATTTTAATTTTTTTTATTTATCATATTGATAAGAGTTTTATTGATGAATATAATTCATAAATTTTGATAAAAAATATTATTCATGATAAATTTATAATTTTTATTCATGAACATTAACAAACTATATACGTGTGCGTTCAAGTTTATTTATTTAGTTTAACAAATTATTCAAATTATTTATTTAATTAGGATTTAATGAATATAAATAAGTTTTGATTCCCTTACACTATAGATCCAACACTAAATCTACTTATGAATATTTGATTCATTTACCGTCCTATACACAATCGGTTGCATTCATCCTCAATTTCCTATCCTTCAGTCTTAATACTAATTTACCAACTTCAAATTATCTGATGGATTAAAAGAAAGAATACTATGATTGAAGTGGTAAAAAGACCAAAACAAGTGGAGCTTGAACATGTTTTCCATCGTAGAGTAAAGATCACACCTAACGATCTCATTTTGATGTCTCAGTTACCATAAACCAACTATAGTTTTTGCCGATTTTCCTCGAGTTTCTCTAATTAGATCCATTATCATGTATGATAAGAGTATAATTTTGACTAAAACTACCAACATAGGTAAACTTTCAATTCAAGGTATGAGCCTACAATTTGATTTGCATTATATACTTACAAAGTTACAATGTTTTTTTTTGTTGCCATTATTTAAATTAAGTTACTAATTATTACCGTGTGACCTATCATAAGTTCGAATCTTAAAAATAACCTCTTTCATATTAATAAGAGTTTCGTACATCAGACTGTCCTTTTATTTTAGTTAAGTAACATAATTATAAATTTTTAGATCTCCTTAATTTTTTTCTTTGCAATATTATTATTATTTTATCATCAAATCAAATGATTCTTCATTAATATAAACCATCTTTAACTTGGGAAAATTAAATTAGTATAGATCCATTTGATAATGGTCCTAAACTAATCTAAATTGAAAAAGAAAGACATCAAATAATTTTAAAGAGTGCATAGAATATAAAAGAGTGTTTCTTTATAAAATTAGACTAATATAAATTTATATAGTAATTTTGGTAAAAATTTATATGAATTATACTAGTCAATTAGAAAAGGGAAGCATAAAATAACTTTAAATAGTATAGAAAATATATACAAAAGAGTGTTGGTTTATAAAATTTGACGAGTATAGGTCCATATCATAAGTTTCAACAAAATTGTTATATGAATATTTCTAAAAGATAAAAAAAGAGAAAAAAATAACAAAAACATAAATTCTTGAAAAAAAATATTAATAGTGTAGATTCGAGGAAAAAAGAAAGACGAAGTGGTTTGGCTCAATGAGATTAAAGGGTTATAGTAATATTTGGATGAGACATTTATTTAGGTGAGACATGTCGAAAGAGGAACGACCTAATTTTTTTAGACGAGCAAGTTAGTGGGTTTAGAGGGTTAAATATAATAGGTAAGACAAAGTGGATGTGCCCTTTTAACTACATTTGTAAACGAGTTTAGTCGAGTCAAGTTTTATATTATTCTAATTTATTTGATAAGTTAATCTGGTCTAAAATAAACTAAACCATTTCATGGTTGTTCACACTTACTTTGAGTTTTTTTAATTTGAACTTTATTTATTTAGATATTATCAAACTTTTAATTTGAACTTATTTAAAATTTTTATATTTTTAATCTTATTTAGTTGGTTAATGGATTTGATATTACAATCTTATTTGTTAGTTTTAATTTTTTTTTATTTATTTATAAATTTGATAAAAATTTTAGTGATAAATATGATTCATAAATTTTATTTATAGATATTATTTATAAGTAGTTTATAAATATTTACTTATAAATATTAACAAGTTCATTAGTAAGTTGTTTAAATTTAATTATATATATATATATTGAATGAATATAAATAAATTCTTATAAAATTTGTCTATGAAAGCCTACTTTTAGTAATAGCTTACAAAGTACCCCTTCATGATTCAAAAAATAAAAAGAAAAAGTAAAAAAAAAAAACACCATTTTGATTTAGCATCATGGGTCATCTAACTCTCTCTCTCTTGTTCTCTCCTCATCAAGCCGTCGTATGCAATCATTTATTTTGAATCCTTTTTTTTTCAGAAGAAAAGGATTTATCATTTTTTTTTCTCCTCATCAGGATTCTAAATGATTGTAAAAGAGTCAAGCCAAATTAAATTTCAAATTGTTCAAAATTATTTTAATAGGATAATCAAAGTTCACTTAAACCTAGTTTAAATTAATAAAGCTGCTAGAATATAATTATCCATTTAGGATTGTTTGAATCTTAAAAGTTTTTACACATCTAGACTTGTTTAACTATTGAGTTAAATATCACGAACTTTATTTGTTTATAAATTTAATAAAAATATTTGTTAATTAATATGGCTCAAATTTCGTTCATTTGAATACATAATAAAGAAATTTAAATAAGATCTTACCGTCCCGGGACAATTGTACAACGGTAAAACACCCAAATTGTAATTCAAAAACCCACGGTTCGATCCCCAACTACGGTGTATTTGTAAAAATTTTCTTCCAAATGAAAAATACAATCAAAAGATATTAAACATCTAGATTAGTCGCCATATGCACTTCCCGATTTACCCTGATAGTCGATAAAAAACTTCGTAAAACCAGAACGGCCATCTCCAAAGATTGAGTCCATAAGACTGACTAGGATTTATCATTTTAAATAAGATCTTACCAAATTGATCACTAAGGTTGGAATTTGTTTACCAAAGACATGAATACGACAGCTGCTTACTATTGCAAGCTGAAAGGAACATAAAAGACTACGATAGAACTCTGTCAAAACATGCTTGATGCAAGCAAATAGGGGAACGGAACACCAGGATTTGGTCTATATAAAGGTCTTATGCAAAACCAATACAACTGAAATGAAATTGTGAAGATTAATAACCACCCTTGAGATCATTAACGACATCGTATGGAATGGGTGTGACAGTCTCCAATGTAGCACCTTCCACCATGAAACCAGGCTTAGGGCCTTCAGGCTGCCTCTTAGTACTGATGATCTCACCCCGTGCCTTTGCTTCCGCCTTCAATTGGTCATTTTTCTTCACTCTTGCACGAAAATCTTCCTGGCATCTAGAAGGCAGGACGTGCTCAACACGAACATGGATCCTCTTCCTGATGATCCGATTACCAACCTGAAGTTCATAGAGTTGTTAGATCACAGATGAGCATGTACTGAACGCCAGTAATGGAATGCAGCCCATAGGATGAGGCAGCGTCCAAACAGAAGAAAACAAGAACCAACACAGATGACAATCTAACACCAGTTTGGATTTTAAGATCCAATAGCCAGAAATAGAAAACTTTGAACACAGACCACGATCCAACACCAGTTTGGATTTTATGATCAATAGGCAGAAATAGAAAAATTTGTCCAAAATCATTATTCAAAATTTAGAGACGTGGAAAATGGAATATGAAACAATATGCAAAACTAACCATGACATGGAAAAACACCACATGCTGAGAAACAGAAAATCAACTTAAACACAAAAGTGTAATGTCTCTCCAAGTTGTGGTTGTCACTCAGTACAAGTTTTCAAATGGCATGAGAAGATTTAACATGATAAGTACCTAAAGATTCATAACAAATCTCGACGGGAGTTTCTCTTGAACCAATGACACAATCTCATACCCATCGGAGATACAAAGAATTTGGCAACAAGATATCTTACATTAATTCTTCACAAAAGTTCTTTTTATATATATATATATATTTTGATAACATCAGTTCCAAACTAATTTAAACATTTATTTGCAGACAAGTAAATCCCTAACAAGCAATTGTTAGCCATAAATTTTTTTTTACCAAATGATCCAACTATAAAGATCCTACAATACACAACTAAAACAATCATCATGTGTTAATATTGGGACCAATTGGTTTGCAACCTCTCGAAATACACCATCAAAATGTTAACAGAGTAATTCATATAATTGCAAGTGATGAAAAATTTTCTCATTTTATTTGTTGAATAAATTTAGTTTATCCTCATACACATTTCGACCATGGAAAACGGAAGTTCTCTGTTGCATGTTGAAGTTATAGTGATGGATCCTTGTAACAAATCAGCATCTGAAGTGGCATCATGATCAAGAGCTGAGATTGTTGATGCAACAATAATCTTTAAAACAGAATGTTGAATTTACAGTTGCAATTCCAACTATGAAAACTTAGCAAAACAACACATTTACATTCAATGTCTAATATCACTTAGCGCTTGGGCTATTTCTTTTCAAACACCTCAACTACACAGTTAATGGTAGGTGTAGATGATGAATTTCTGTTGAAATCTAAGCCCTTTTACCCGAAGGCAGTCCCGCCAAACGAAATAGACCCGCTGAGACTTGAAGGCAAGCGCAGGCTACTACACATGCGCATTTGAGCAAAATAAGCCCTCAAGATTTCACGGCTCCTACACTGTATAAATCACAAATCTTGTAGATCCTAATAATATTTAAGCAACGCGAAAAAAAGAAAACATGCAATAATTATGCTTTGGGTAAAAGCATGCAGTATTTACATTTCTATAACTGAAAATTTCCGCAATCAAAGGCAACATGCAAGCGAAGTATAGGAATACATACAGAATAATAAATGAAAGGCTAGAGAACGCATACCTGTTTGTTGATCTCGACGCCGATGGCTCGCTTGGTAACATTCCAGACTCTACCAGTGCGTCCGTGGTAGAACTTATGTGGCATACCCTTGTGGATGGCGCCGTTCACCTTGACGTCGACGTAATCACCGATCTTGTAGGTGCGCAGGTAGGTCGTCAGGGGAATGTAGCCCTTCTTCCTGAATGGACGGGAAAAGAGATCCCTTGTCCTCGAGCGCAGTCCATGCCCAGCAGGCATTTTGCTCCACCGTTTCCTTGGCTCCGCCGCCTGCTGTTGATGCGAGGGAATGAGCAACTAAGAGAGAGCTAGGGTTTTAATGGCGTCGTATTTATCGTACTCTAAATGGGCCGCCTCATGGTCTGTGACCCGGCCCGATTAAAATGTAGAACCTAAATATGTATAACTTGTTTACTCTCTATTTGAAAGAAGGAAACTTTTTCATATAGAATGGAAAAACAAAAAGAACCCAAATAAATTTAAAATTTTCAAATCCAATCTGGTAGATCAAATCCAATCTGATGTATCCAGCTAAAAATTATCAAATGTTACTTGTGCTGAGAAAAGTCATTTATTTCATTTGTATTTTTCAAAGGTTTTAGCAACTATGGATTCAATCAAAGTGAGTCATGGGATACAGTACAATTGTAGGGTATCTTTTGATGAATTTTTTTAATTAACAATTGATCTAAAAATGTTGAACTGATAGGTCATCCGTTTGCGAGTGCTTTTCGATTATCTTGATCATTTATAAAAAATTTTATAGGATCGGATCGATTACTTTTAGAATTAGTCATTTTAAGTTGGATATCTTATGATAATTAAAAAGTGAATTATTTTTGTCACCCTGACTATGGTGAAATTGTAAAAGATGGATTAAGAAATGAGAGTTCAAATTTTATTCAGAGGAATTATATCTAGAGAATTTTAAAAAATTATAACATTGAATTGTCGATTAGAATTCATTTATATTTTTTGATTTATCTTAATGATAGAAAATTTTTTTTATGAGATGGAATTGATTCAGGTTCGATTTTGATTTTAAAATTTTTTATTTTAATTAAATTGAACAAATCGAATAAACTAAATTAATTAAAATAAAAAAAAATTTATAAATTCCTACGGAAGTAAACTTATAAATCCTAAACTAATTGATAAATTTTTTATAATATTTAAAAATTTTAATTATTTCAATTAATTCAATCGAAAATCAAATTAATCGATATTTTATCGGTTCAGTTTGTTTAATTTTTATTTAAAAATTTAGTCGGTTCAATTATTTCAAAAAAAAATTGGTTTGGCTTGATTTCGATTAATTCGGTTCGGTTCAATTCAATTTTAATCTGGATACTCAGCCCTAATCTTGAGGATACAGTGCAGGTAGGGTGTCTTTTGATGAATTATTTTTAATAGATAGTTGATCTAAGAATATTGGACTGATAGACCATCCGTTGCAAGTGCTTCTCGATTATCTTAATCATCGATAAAAAAATTTTATAGGGTCGGATCGATCACCTTTAAAATTAGTCGATTTAAATTGAATATCTTATATTAATTGAAAAAGTGAGTTTTTTTGCCACTGACTACGATGAGATTGTAAAAGGTGGATTCCAATTTAAATTTCATTCATGATATATTATATTTAGAGAATTTTAAAAAATTATAACATTGAATGTTGATTAGAATTTGTTCCGACCGATATACTGTGGATGGTACATATACCGGTTCAAGGCTTTACCGACGTGCACGCTCCTTGAAGAGAATCACTCGTGAATATGAGATATCCTGAAAAGCACTCAAAAAGAGAGGGTTAGAATGACGCCGGGGTAGGATCCCGACAAGTCACTCCGATGCTCAAGTTAGGGTTCGACGTAAGGAGTTTAAGGTTTGAAGAAAGTAGGACATATATGTGTGCGTACCTGTATCCATGGGCATGGGTTACCTTTTTATAGTAGTTGATCTCCGAAATATTAGGATATGTTTAGAAATATTCTAAAATATATGTTCTGCTTTTGAAGAGGCCCTATCTGTTTATCCATAAATATTGCGTTCCTGCTTTTGCGAAGGAATCAACTCTATCTTCTCCGGATTAGGCCGAACGACTAAGTCTCCAATAAATATCGTGTGCCGGAAGTGGATTTCGGATGCGAAAACCTTGCTAGAATCAAGTTATGAGATCGGCGTGTAATGTCAGGTCCAAGGTACGAGGTCGGCAAGTGTTGTCGAGACTAAGTCATGAGATCGGCAAGTGTTGTCGAGACTAAGTCATGAGATCGGCAAGTATTGCCGGGAGCAAGTCATGAGGTCGGCAGGCGACGTCAGGACCAAGTCATGAGGTCAGCAGGTGACATCGAGATCAGGTCCTGAGGTCGGCAGGTGATGCGGGGACCAAGTCATGAGATTGGCAGGTGACGCAGGGACCAAGTCATGAGGTCGGCAGGTGACGCCGGGTCTAAGTCATGAGGTCAGCAGATGACGTCGGGATCAGGTCATGAGGTCGGCAGGTGATGTGGGGCCCAAGTCATGAGATTGGTAGGTGACGCCGGGACCAAGTCATGAGATCGGCAGGTAAGGTCGGGACCAAGTCATGAGGTCGGCAGGTGATACCGGGGGTGTGGTAGGAGCTCGGTATGTGCTTGGAGAGACGGAACGAGACCAGAGAGAGCTCAGTAGATCTTTACAGAAGCACACTGAGGTCAAAGAAAGAGGTCGGGATGTCCTAAATTATACCCTTACTCTTTTTTTCGCTTCTCCCTTCGTACCTGATCTCCACGTCATCTCTAAATATCCATACTGGATCAGAATTCATATGTGCTTCTTGATTTATTTTGATAGTAAATAAAATTTTTTATGAGATCGAATTAATTATTTTTAAAATTAATTAGATAATAAAAATTAAATATATGTGAATCTTTTGAAGGGGAAAGCGAAAAATACTTATTATGCTTTGTTTAGATGGGTGAGAGAAGGTTCATTAACGGAAGGGGAAGAGAGGAAAAGGGAAGTATTTATGTTTTCTTTGTTTTGGAGGAATGGAAGGTTTATTAACGTAACATGTGTTATCTTGTTTGGGAGGAATTTATTATAGATTAAATAAATTAAATAAGTTATTTAAAAATTAATATTTTAAAATAAATAAAATTTTTAAAGAAATAACGAGTAAACATACAATAAACATGTGAAATATAAAATCTATACACTTTGGTATAAAAAAATTCAATATTTTTCATATATTTTTATAAAAATGTATTGATGAACAAATAATATTTAGAATTGTATTTTCTTTGTTTACATCCCAAATTAGAGTGTAAGAAAATCTTTCTTTTATAGATAAAAAAGATTAAAACTTTCTTCACTCCTTTCTAAATAAGATTCAAAATTTTCTTCTCCTTATTTACCTTTGCTTTTCCTTTCCTCACCCCTTCTCAAATAAAGCATTAATATTTAAAAATTAAAGGAGAAGGGAAGAGGACTGCCCACCTCTTGGTATTAAAAATTGAAGGACGGCACCCTTTGGCACTCTTTCACTTGAAATATGGTTGTCCACTTCAATATTATCGGAGAAGAGCGAAGAACAGACCCCTAGGCAAGGCGGCAGGGCCTTGGAGCAGGCGTAGACTACGGCAACGCAGCTGTAAAGTTATGGGGATGATAAACAAATCCAATATAGATGTTAACTAAATTGAAACAAGGAGACAATAATATATATATATATATATATATATATATATATATGTAAATACCTTTCACGTGATGCTTTCTGGATCCTCCATGGCTCCGTTATCCACTCATGAAGCCACCACATCCGTTGACTACTTATTACCCTAAAGCTTGCCCCCATCTCACTTCATTCCTCTGCACTGCAAGCATGCATGGATAATGGAGATTACATATAGCTGTTATATTCCTCCCTCCTCATGGCTTCAGGCTCCAGTCCCTATCTTACTAAGAAGGAGGAGGAGGGCTTAGTTAATTAGATAAGCCACAATGGTCCGCAGTTCTGATCTCTCCTCTGTTCTGGTCATCGCCGTGATCTGCCTCTCCGCAGGTAGCCTCACCGCAGCCAGAAAAAAATCCTCCGCCGAATTCGTGCGCCTCTCCTGCAAGGTCACGCCGTACGTGGAGGTGTGCGAACAGAGTCTCTCATCCTACGAGCCGGAAGCCCACCGGAGCAAACGCCAGCTGGCCCGGCTCGCACTCGCCCTGACAGCTGACAGCGCCCGCTCCGCCTCCGTCTACGTCAGCCGGGTGGCATCGTCGTCAGCAGCGGCCAAGAGAGGCAGCAAGAATAGCCTCGGGTCGTCTACGAAGCTGGAGGCCGGCGCGATTCGGGACTGCATCCAGATCATGCGCGACGGAGTGGACCGACTTCGGCGGTCGGTCCGGGAGATGAACCGATTGGGTCGACTGGGTAGTAGCCGGTTCGAGCGGCACCTGCGCGACGTGAAGGCCTGGGTCAGCGCCGCGCTCACTGACGAGAACATGTGTCTCGACGAGCTGTCTCAGTTCGCCGGAGCGGCGGTAAGGGAGTCGATCAGGAAGAAGATGGTGGAGTTAGCTCAACTCATCAGCAATGCCCTGGCCCTGGTCGACCAACTCGACCCGTAAGGATGATCGCTGCATAGAAATCAAGACTGAGGGAAGAAATAAAGATTTCATATTCAAAATGCAGATTTATGATTTCAAATTCATATTTCATATTATAGAATAATTGTTTGCGTATCTTAGATAGAATGAAGATTAGAGTGCTCACTCTTCCCTTCCCTTATAGTATCACAATTAGTGAGTCGCCTTTTCTAGTTTAATATGTGCCTAACTAGTTTAATCTGTGTAAGATCCGGGTCGATCCCATATAGAGTAGTGAATGTCTTTGGGCCATTCACTCTTTCCCTAGGCACTGATTACTAATGTAATTCAGAATTATCTGCCCCTCTCGTTAGGTTCCCTTGTACTTGTATTTAAATTCATTCTCTCGTTCGGGAAAATAATGGGCCTCCTCCTTCGAATCATTAACAGAATGCAAGTGTGAAGCATAGAGGAATGATCCTTTATCAGAAAGAGCACTTCACGTATACTCCATAGCTTTAAATCAGGCTCCGTGGGCCATTTACTTTTATATTGGCTCGATAAAGACTTTAATTCAATTTATTAGACAAAAGGCAGATGAATCAATTTATATATAATGTAATTCAGATGAAACCCTTATTGATATAAATGGAAAAAAAAGATTGGGATCTTCTTTATACCATTCAGATTCAGATCATTCTTTCCTATCCGTACTATAAAGAGGGCACCAGCTTAGATGCTATCTGACGCTCTTCATTCCATCTGTGAGTAGGAAGAGATTGAATCAAACTCGATGACTCACACCGAGAGAGAGTGGGAGCTAGTAGCTTTGACCCGGTGCCCTTGGAGAGTGTCAATGCACCTATTGAACCGCACAAAGGGTTTAACTGAGGAGAGGCACGAGGTGCTCGAGCAAGAGCGAGGGGAAAGAGTGAATGAACCACTCTTGCTGGGGCGAAACTGAAGGGAGAGGGGATTCTCGTAAAGTCGGAAATACAGTGGGATAGAATGAAACTCCATAGTACTCAATTTATTAACTCAATTGGGTACGGATCACTTTCAGTGCATTTACATTTCTCCTATTAAA